>NW_015151521.1:199167-212118 GCF_000732505.1 Cyprinodon variegatus
TCGGCTGTTATCTGTAATTTTTTATACATTGATGTTTTTGAGCCCTTTATAAAATAATGCACTAAAGGCAGTCTTCTGTCTATAACTATAAATATCAGTGTATTATGATACTCTTGTGTTCTCAACAATAGGAAAGCATTCAATAAATATGTGTTTGAGCAAATTTTTGGAAAATATAAACCCTATTGAAAGTGTTCGGGTTGAGAAGCTGTAAGTACATCAGCCCCCACCCTTAGAGTGTCCCCACCAACTTTTATTGCAAATTTACACCCTGATTTTATAAGGTCCAAATTTCTGTACTTTTGATTTCAAAGGAAACAGATGTGCATTTCTCCAATATCCCCCTTGGTGTAATGCACATCTGTTTCCTTTGAAGTCAAAAGTACAGAAATTTGGGCCCTATAAAATGTAAAACTTTAAAATTTATGTTCTAAGCACCGAATATTGAAGAAATTGTTAGTTATGGCGAGGGAGGGGTTATCATTTAAGAGAAGGACATTTTAAAGTACAAAGCATTCATAGCATAAACAAGTTTTTGCTGATCAGTGTGTGGAGTGGATCTATATAATAAATGAGGCTCAGATGGCACAAATGTTGATGAATGTATAAATGGTTAAAGAGTAGCTCATCAGAATTAGGAGTTTCTGATTATCCTGGAAATACTCAAAGGTTTAACTGGTGCAGAGAGACGTAAAGGATGCATTGTAAGGTGAACGAGAGGGAAAACGTTTCTGATCGCCTATGGGCTTCTTTTAGAAATGGCATAAAATTGGTGTTTTCTATTTCTATTTCTATTTTTTTTTATATTTATTTTTTAACATAAATAAAAAATAGGAGTCTAAAAAACGTTCTGATAATCATTGATGATCATCATACAGTTATGAGACGTGCTTTTGTCATGGTTTTGCTAAGGAACTCTCCAACAAAGTCCATTTTTGTTTCCACTTAGTGAATCACGAGGCAGGGAGGCATGCATTGCTTTAAATGTATTTCTTCAGGACCTCCTGGATGAGGTGTCTACACAATCATCCAGTATTTTTTATCTTTTTGTCAGCTAATCTTTCCTGGGAGGGCTGTTTATCACTTTGTGCAATAAATCAATAGAAGATATATTTTAATTGATGAAATAAATAAAAGTTTTATGACATTTTAATGCATGGAGATATATCTGTGGAATCTGCAATGATAAATAAGCATAGGCTCCTTTAGTTAGCAGAAAAGTCTAGAATGATTGTCAGATATAAAGACAGTGAGAATTCATCTATTCCATCTAAGGTCATCTGATCTTACAAGCAGCCTCTATCCTGATGCAACAGAGGAACTAATTGGAGTAGACTAGCGGGATTGTATAGATTTTGTAGAATACAGCAAGAATTTTAAGGGTGTTAAATGTCATACTGAGATACAAATATAATGGAGAGTTTTGTATGACCTTAAGCATAATGCATGTTCATGATGACTTTTACAATTCCTGATAGAAATGGAGGAAAATTGCTACGTTTCAAATTCTACATTTTTAACACTTTCATAAAGGACATTAAAGTGATGTGACCTTTACTCAGGATGCAACACTGCTGATCTCATCTTGGAGTAAATCACACCGTCATCAACCAAATAGGAAATAACCTATTGATTTTTTTTTAAACATTTCTACAGTGCCCTTAGAGCAACCTATTCTGATTAAAGCAAATCACCCTGCATGATCTCCTCCATCCTCTCATTTCCACAAACATTATCTACAGTAGATAGCACAAGTAGCAGTAGCGCAAGTAACACCCGCTGTCAACAGGGTTGAAGGGATCTGAGAGGTCTGCATTTAGATGACTAGACAATTGTTTCCCAACCCTGGTCTAGGGTCCTCTGGGACCCCTATCCTGCATGTTTTAGGTATTTCCTTGTTGAATCACAACAACAAAGACTGGATGATTAACAGGCTTCTGCAGAACTTGATTGCAGAGGAGAATCCCTAATTTGATTCAGGTATGTGGAACACAGACATAAAACATGCAGGGCAGGATTCCCTGAAGAGCAGGGTTGGGAACCACTGCTCTAGACGTATGTTCTAAGAATCTTTGCAATTATGAATTTCATTAGAAACTCAAATAACTGGTTCATTAAGAGCCTGATTCAAACCTACAGTAAACTGCGACCTTTGACAGAAGAAATAACAGCATTTTTATGAAAATAAATAAGTAAAACTAGCTACAGTACAATTGGATTTAACTCAGATGTTGTAAATTAAGGGAAACCAGGGGGCAGAAAAGCACTAAGGTTGATCGATTTCTCTAACAAACACTGGTTTACAAGTATTTCAGTTAGACAGTCCTTGCACTAATCATTCCTCCATGGAATACATGTTACTTTCTTTATGCCAATAAAACTTCACATTTTCAGAGAAAGTGTGACAGCAATAATAAAGGCCTCAGTGTAGATAATGGGAGAAAAAGGAATAGGAGGAGGAGAGCAGGCCCATACCAACCTGCTTTCACTGCCTTGCTCCTTCTTCTCTCTGACCTTCAGCCACCTCCTCAAAAGAAAACGTCTGCGGCGTGGAGAAGCACTGGGAGTAGAACAGCTTGACCAGGAAGATGGGGCATCTTCATCGCTGGAGGGAGTGATTTCAATTGAAGGCAACTGGAGGTACTCCTTGGAGCTGGATCGGGATCTGGCTGTGAGCTGAACATTGGTCAGCCGGGCTCTTGGGTTCTCCCTCTCACTTGGCACATTCCTCATGCGACGCATTTTGAAGCGCTTGCGGCGGAGAGTTGGGGTCGAGGAGCTGGATCGCACAGAACCGTCTGACACAGCATTGTTTCCTCCATCAGAGTAAGCCGGGGCATCTTTTGGGACACTCACCTGGAGTGACGGAGGTCGCAGAGTGTCACTCATGGCTCCAAGTCTTCTAAAACTCAAAAAGCCAAAAACAAAATTCTCTGGATTGTTTAGTTTTGTAGCTTAAAGTCTGATTTTGGTTCTAACATCACTCTTGATATTTTAGGTCCTTTATAAGTGCTACCCAGGGATTATAAAACAGGTCCAGATATCTTATGCCTAACAAAGTCCTCTTCTTGCTCTGAGCTGCTGAATATGTATCAGCTTGGCGTCTGGTTGACAGTCTGTGAAGAACAGTCTTGTTGCAATAAACTCAGGCTGAGAAGAAGAGGGCTAGATTAGATAACAAAAGAGGCTTCTGTTCTGAGAGCAGCGGATGAAACATGCATAAGGCCTGACAGGGACTGTAACACAACTCCCTTGCTGGTCCTCCCAGGGGACTGTCAGGCAGCTATGCTGCTGTCCAAGGCGTCGGAGGAGCAGGTACCTTAGCTGCTGCTGTTCATGTTAAAGGGAAAGGCACCAGATGTCAGCCCTTAGGTGCAGAATTTGGCATTGTTCTCACTTGGTTCTTATTTTGGCATCCCTGAGGGAGAGGAGCACACAGTAGGTCTCACTTGTGGTTGTTGTAGTTGTTGAGGTCCGTGTCCTGTGCACCAGCTTGTTGCCGTTTCCACCAAGTTACTTCCTGAGGGTTAGAGGGAGGGGATGGGGCTTTAAGGTACAGGTAGGGCTCTGGGTGAAAGATTAAAACAGCCTCACACAAACACACACACCATATACAAACAATTAGAAAGACAGATAATGGGACAGAACATTATCTACAGGAACACACACAAACACAAGCAGAAACCAAGATAACAAGCCACAGTTAATAGCTGCTATTCTAAACATACACACATACACACCCGCCACCACCGTGCACCAGCTTAAGTTTATTCCATTTTCCTAACACCCTTTATTCCAAACATCATTCCTGAAAGACCTTACATTTTTGCCAGGGAGTATGAATGAATCAGAGATACTTGCTGACACATATGGACTTTTGTGCACATTAGATATGGAACAGGGGGATAACAGATTTATACAGTCTTTTAACCCTATCAGCATACTTACTACTTTTTTTAATACAGGTGGAAATGATTTAGAGTTTTTGCTTCACATTTTCAGTTTCCTTTTATTCTCTCTAAGCTGTCAGATACTAAACATCAATAATAAATGACCCAGTATTAAAAATATAGTGTTGCTGCACACAGCATTACGGGTTCTGTGCCACACGTCAGTAAATCATACATAAAAGAATATGTTGATGCTTAAATACAGAAATGCATAAATATTCATAGTTTGTTTATAAAATTCACTTTTATGGAAAAATAAGAAACTAGTCTTTTTTTCCCAGTAATGTATAATTTTAGCTAAGAGATGGATAAATAAAATTACTACCTCTTAGAATTCTGTAAAAATCTTACACCATCAGGGGTTGACGTTAAGGATTTTTACCACTTGCCCTTAAGGCAAGTGACTTTCACATTTCATTTGCCCAGAAACTATTTTTACTTGTATAATGTTTGATATAGTTCCTAATATTCATTTTTGTATATATAACAATGAAACATGTTTGTTTTTTAAATGTTTTTTATAATTCAGTATTTTTTAAGTTTACAGGTTCCTGGTGTGTATATGCATGCGTCAGATAATGAACTCAAGCCTACATCACCGTGTCATCATGCTTTTCAACACTTCCTGCACATTCTTTTCAAACTAAACTTTGCTTTAAACTGTTGTGTGCTTGGAAAAATATAAATTGTAATGTTAAAAATCTAAAAAAAACTTGACAGGTTAAAAACTTAAGATAAATCACAAGACAAAAGTCAATGTCACAAATGAATAACTTTTATTTTAGAGTCACGGTATGTTTATACAAGATAATACTATTAATATAAAGTGACTTTTCTAGATAATCATTATACATAGTTATTTTATACAGGGTTTCCACAGTCTTACATAATTTCAGAATTCCCTGACTTTTAACTGACTCAGGATTAGTTTTCCCTGACAAAATAAATGCAGCCGTTTGTCGTGTTGGTAACTACATCAAAATTACCGCTGGATGGACAAAAATCACGCCATCTGGCGGAAAATCACCCAGCTTTTTCTAATCACGCGCCTTCTTCAAATCACACGAGAATGTGTACAAAACAACAAAAATAGCGCTGGCAACGCTTTCTGGGTCCTTTTCATCGAAAGTCAGTGATTTTAAAGTAATTTTGAGAGATAAATATTTTTTTTTTTTACGATCATTGCACTTGCCCGGCGGGCAAATGCAATGAAATTTGTACTCTCTCAACAATAAAAACTACTTGCCCTGGGAGATCGGGCTATGGTTAACACCTAGCCCTGACTATATTAAAAGAAGGTTGAGCGAAGGGAAAAACCATTGCAGAAAGATGTGTGGAAAATCCTTTTTACAAATTTACAGGGGTTTCACAAGGAGTGAGCAAAGATTGGAGTCAACTCAAATACCCCATTTACACTACCCTTGAAAAACCGATCCATGCCGGGCTCGGATCAGTTAACCAGGCCTAGCTCAGTTCTGACGACCGTTTACAGATCACGCTATCTTGGTTCCTTGACTCCTCGCCTCCTAGTGACGATCTTAGAGCAAGAAGAGGACTTTGTTAGTCGTAAGATATCTGGACCTGTTTTATAATCCCTGGGTAGCGCTTAGAAAGGACCTAAAATATCAAGAGTGATGTTAGGATCAAAATCAGACTTAAAGCTACAAAACTAAACAATCCAGATCTCTGAAAGAGAATTTTGTTTTGGGCTGTTTGAGTTTTAGAAGACTTGGAGCAATGAGCGACACTCTGAGACCTGCGTCACTCCAGGTGAGTGTCCCAAAAGTTGTTTGCCAACCACCATAAAACACAAGAAGAAGAAGACGAAGAAGGAGGGAATCAAGCAGATCAAAATGGCGGTGCCCGTCACATTCAGAAAGTTATGCTTGATAATTATTGCTGTACTTCGGTGGTATTGTTTAAAATGCCATTATTTAAATATGTTGCATGGAGAAGATTTCGATTGTTGTTTATAGTTGAAGAAGAAGTTGTTGTTCTTCTTCTGTTTCTGGAGGGGCATTACCGCCAACTACTGGAATGGAGTGTGAATCGGGATGTGCAGCCAGACGGAGATGACGCGTTCTGCTCATGCGCTCTTGTTACAAGCCCATCTCTGGAACTAGTCTACAGTTAGCTCGGTTCGGTTGTGTCTAGCTCGGTTCAGTTCAGTATGCTTTCCATTTACACACGATAAGCTATCTCAGTTACTGAGCTCGGAGCGGTCTCGGCACAGTTTTTCAAGGGTAGTGTAAATGGGGTGAAAGAGAATCCACACAGTGGCCACGTGTCACATTTATTGTGTCAAACCACCCCTGAACCAGAGATGACATTAGAATAGTCTGTAGTGGTGCACAGAATTCCAAAGGTCACATTTCCAATTAAAGTGAAGCTGTATGTCTCTTGAAAATCAAAGACCCAAATGATCAAGGCAGGAGAGGCACACAATCTCTGTAGTTAGAAGAACAGTTTGAAGTTTACAGACTGAGTAAACTGTACATATCCAGTAGATGGCGGGACTTTAAGCTGTCATGTTATCTACTGGAGCTGTTCCTGTGTTTTTTCTGATGCCTACAGTCAACACAGCCATCTTCTGGGAAAATTAAAACACTTTATCCTTCCTTCTGCTGAGAAGCTTTATGGAGATGCTGGTTTAGATATGTTATGTTTTTCTGTAGAACTTCACACTTTCCCACACTGCAAAAAATACAGAAGCTTGCTCCATAACATTAATGTTACTCTACCTACAATGACCAAGCCTGAACAATTGTGAATCTGTGTGTTACTGTCAAGAGGAAGTTCAGAGACATCGGACCCAACAATTTTTATTACCTGAAGGCAATGAAACCTTAGCTTCCATTACACCTTAGCAGAGCCACATGCTGCTCGCCTCCATGCCTTTGATGCAATGATTCATGCAAAAGATGGCCAAACCACGAGTTGAATGTACAGATACTTTTTAGAAGACCAAACATTTTTTAAACATCCTTTTATACTGGCTGAACAAATTCATTCAATTTTGAGGTTTCAGACATGTCAGTGAACGGCAGAGGATACACACAATGACTAAATAACATTGTGTCTACTGCAAAGTTATAAGATAAATACTTTTACCGCTTACTGCCCAGTAAGTGTTTATGTACATCAATGTCTTTTTCAAAGTTCGATATGCCCTTTGAACAATTTTCCCCTGCTTTATACATTTATGTTTTCATTTGCACTGTTGTGCTGCTGTTTTTAAGCCATTTATTATTGATAACAGATTATTTATCTTTTGTGAGATGTTTTTTTTCTGTCCTGTAAAGTCTAATTTAAACTTTTTTTAAGTTTCAGTTAATTTTGTCTGTACTTCAATGCTTTCATTGCCAATTTGCCTCACCAGTAAAACCTAATTTTCCCCATTGTTGGACACTGAAGGGTATTTCTATTCTATTGTATTCTATTATCTGTAAGCTTTGGCAACAAATATGGCATGACCATAATTCACTGCGTGTAATCTGCCTTTAAATGAGTATTACTTTATCAGAAAATGACAAAAGTATTTAACTTATGTAGTTTTTTTAAGATGCACTAGTAGAAACAAAGTGATGTGTAGGAAGTACATCACTGTGTTGAAAAACATGAAGGCTCTTAGACTTAATTTAGTTTTAGTTTGTTGTAATACTTTACATTTTAAAACAGGCTATGATTAATAATGAGCTTAAATGTAATTGGATATGAACTTTAACTATGGGACCTATTAAGTATGTTAAGCTCCTATTTAACAGTTGCTTTGTGTTTCCTTAAGCTGTAATTCTGCACGGTGTTCACAAAGCAAATTGCATTAAGAAAATGGAAAAACAAAAACACCCACCGGTTAAAATGATATGCAGTAGATGAGAAGTTATCTGTTGCACTACAATTGTGAATTTATACGGACTTAATTTTTTTTTTTTTTACGAAAGTAAAACAAATTGAAATTGAAATTTGCTGTGTTTCTATTTGGTTTAAAGTAAATTAACAAGCACCACAAAGCATGTTGCCATCCTACGACATCGTCCATATTATGTAGTCATGCAATCTAGCACAAACCACAGATCACTAATAGAGGAAAGTTTTGACGTTTGTGTTGTGATCAGGGAAGTTGTTTTTACGTTAACATGTCAGCTAGTAATGGCGCTGGTGCTTCCAGCCATGTCTATGTGTGTAACAGGAACATCCAGGAAGGCGCTGACAGCTGAAACAGCTGATCAGTCATCTGAGTAAAAGTTCAATACGTCAGAGCTGATATGGAAGTTTCCATCTCCTGTTTTGTTCATTAAACCTTTTTTGCAAAATTCATCAAAAAACACTTCAAATGAGTGTAAAAGCTTAAGGATTTTTTGGGAATGTTGCCATATACATTAAGTTTTTTCCAATGCAACACTTCAAAATGTGAAATTAGCAAAAGCTGATTAAAAATAACCCTGTAGACTCCTCTGGCATGAATGTGCAACAAACATAACATTATAAAATCTTTTTATTCCTACTCTAATTAACAGGGAACTGCAGTTCCTGACCTGAGAAAGTCACCTTTGCGGCTGCAGCACACTCCTTTGAGCAGCAGCCATAATTCTCTTACAAACAGTTTGGCAGTTTGCCCCTGACATTTCTGGGATAAACACTGACGTCCATATTGTTTATAGGTCCTTAATGCAGAGCAACATATTTTCTTCCAGACAACAAGATTTATGTTATAAAAGAATAGATGACATCAGCTAAGCACTGATTTTAAATCCAAAAGATGGCATCTCCGTCAATGAATGGTGATGTCATTTTCTACCCTTTCTAAGGATGTTTGTCTCTAAAGAAATATTGCAGAATTACCCAATGCCTAATATCCATAGTCTATTTGTTCCCATTAAATATTGTTTTACTATATTGTTTTTAAAAAGACAGCATTGTCTTTAAAAGACACAGGAGTACAGCAGCTCAATGAGAACTTAGAGGAAGATTTTTGTTATGTGGGAATAACAAGTTCAACAAAGCACAGGTGGACCATTGTAGTGCACTATGCTGCAAGCTCCACATCTAAAAAATTACAGTGCCCAAAGAGGTTTTACAGTGCGCTATTGGCAAAAGCAAATGAATACAAAGGAAGAAATGGCATGTCTCTCACAGAGATGCACTTCAAAGGAGACTGGGGAACAGCTTTCTCTACCTTTACTATTTACTCCCTGATACAGATGAACCATATGCTACAACGATTTTAAAATGGCAGAATTTACATAAATTTGGGCTAAAAATGACCTTCCATAGAAACAAAGCCTTACAAAACATTAACTTAAAACATTAACTGTACAGAAAGAAGCCAACCTACATTGAGAGAATGTAACAATAATATGAAATACTGAACAATTATAACAGAAAAATACGAAGGCATACTCTGTCTTTTTTTTTAAGTTAAACAAGAGCAGTTTTGCTTTAAATACTATATTCCCCATAAAACAGACTGTTTATGCATTACAAATAAAAGAATAAAAAAGGACAGGTTAGAAAAAGGAAAAAAGGACACAATGTGTTCATCATATATGTCAGCAGTTGTTTTCACACTGCAGATCTGCGTTCGTTTATGTGACTTGCGTTTCTATGGTGTAGAGAGAAGTATCCAAGCATCTGATACCATAGCATGCAAAATATGATCTTAATATAAGGCTGTACTACAAAAATTGTTAATCTAGACATGTGTTAAAAACTTATTTCTAGCCAAATTCTTTTTGATCTTCTGTTGAGATTGACATACTAAGCAAAAGCAGATTCTGTTGGATTATTAATCTCTTCTGAGAGGTCTCTACACAAAATAGGTGCAATAATATACCAGTGAAATAAGACAACTGCACTTGTTACAACTTCTTGAAATCATTATAAATATTCTCTCAACAAGTATTACCAAAAGCAATTTTCCTACTGTTCAGCAGATTACTGCAGTTGTTATAAGTTGAATCATTTTACAGAAGATTAGTTATCAAGAAAAATATGCTCTTTCTTATTCTTTGGATGGACACTTCTTACAGTGACGACGCCTCATGGTATTTTGATATGTCAAAACTGTCACCACTTTAAGACTTAATAGATATTTTAAAGTGTTACACTGTTACTAATTGTAGGTAAATGCAAAAAATACAGAAATGCTGTATTAATATTGCCTTACTCAATTCATTTCACTTTATTTTAATAGCAACAATTCATAAAAAATCATCTCAAGGCACTATACAGAGACAATTCAACAAGATCATACAGTCCGATACAAGCATGCTTGTAGCTATAGTGGAGAGGAAAAACTGTTTTAAAACCTCCAGCACAACCAGGCTTAGTGTGAGCGGCCATCTGCATTATTGCATACAGAGGCCCTGTTTGCACAGATAATCTACCCAAATGGGCATTTATAATGCTGAAAGTTGGGTGGTAAAGGCAGGGAGATGATTTGCCCTTGTTCTCTGATTATTTCTTTAAATAGGCTCTCAACTATGAGAGGTAATCATATATTAATCTACCTGTAAAGGTTTCAGTGATGGTTGGAAGGCAAAAAGAAAAATTAAAAAGTCATGTCAACAAATATCTAACCCCATCTTTAAAATGTAGCACAATTAACATTTTTGTCACTTTATCCAAGTGATCAAGGATTCAGTTTTACTGTTGCATTTACTGCCATTGTTTTTTTACAGACCGTATACATTATTAAGCTAATCAAATAAATATGACTTTCACCTTTTTAACTTATATTTACAATAACATAGAGACTGTTATGGCTGCCGAAGCTATTTGTATGATGTAATCTTTTAAGGCAACCTTATCACAAGAAAGTTGTGAGTAAAGCTGCATAAATTGAATCTGACGTACACCTTAATACATTTCTAAGCTTAAAACCAAAACTAAGAGAAGGAAACTCCAGAACACCATTCCTGTAAAACCTGTCAGCACAAAAAGAGCTAGAAATGTACAAAAATAGGATAAAAGCCAACTTCTCATTGACCGGTATCCAAATAGACGAAACATGTTAGAGTTGATGGTGCAGCGAAGGTAAATGCTCCAACGAACAAAAAAGTAAAAAAAAAGTCAAATAGAGTTTATTCAAGGTTGCGTGATGATATTAATTTATAATGGGGCTTTTCTAAAAAGGCAAAATAGCATATGTACAAATCTCTCTTTGCAGTACCTTTACAGAAATGTTTTACAGCATAAACATCAAATATTAAAAAGTCCACCCCCATATATGCAATCTTCTCTTTGTTGTTCTTGATAAAACAGTTTTATTGCCCAAATGAAAAAAAATAATTTAAGTTAAATAAATAATACATTAATAAAAAAAGCATATTAAAACCAAATATGCTCAAATACGTTTATTCCTGTTCAATAATAAGTATATTTGTATGGATAATAATATGGTTGATGTAATCCGTTGTAATAAAGTATTGCCAAAGTAGGATCTACAGCATATTGATTAAGGAGGAACTTGTGTCATTAAATACCAGCTGTCATTCTATACAGTGTGAAGTGTAGCCTCGTTGCACACAGACACAATGACTTGGAGCGTGGAACATCATGGATTAATCATGAAAAGACAACGTTTCCCATTACAATTTGACACGTTCCAACAGTAGCTGCCTCAGGTCAAACTCTGTCATTACTGGGCTCAATTCCAGAGCAGAGAGGAGATGTCTTTAAAGCTTCAGGGCACAACTCTGACCTTATTCGAAAAGAGTGTATTTAATTGCTGACACTGCTTTGGCTTTTTACTGTCTCCTGTTTTTTTAATGGATTTTTGATTTTAAGTCAGTTATATAATGGAAATAAAATTCAGTTTTACCTGGAAACTGTCGACACACCTGCAATCTGTAATGATTTAAAAGAAATAGGAGAACGAAATAGAAAAATCAAAGCCATCTGGACATCTGTTGTACGGTGAACTTTGTCATGCAGTCATTAGTGGAGTCAACAGAAGGACCTACCACAGAGTAACTCTGCTGTTACAGCTGAGGCAGGGAACACAGTTTTCCATCACCGTAATGACTTGTACACAGGACACAACAGCCATATGATTGCTTGCCTTTCACGCGTCATTACTGGCAATCAAAGTTCACTGCTATTGTTCCCTGTATCTCTATTCTTAGCACTATGTCCCTGTCAGCAGAATGTCAAAGACTGTGGACAGATTATGGAGGAATGCTAAAGCTGATTAACAAACTCTCTGGATAAAAATTTGGAGCACAAACCAGTTCAATGAATTCTGAATAAGGAAGACAATGAAAGCATGAAGGACACTGATGAATGTAAAGTACTTTCACAATAAAGCACTTTCTTTTCCATCCTTTAATTACAGATACTGTCCATTTTTATACCACCGTGCATCCCTTCTGTCTGTCTAAATCACATAAGAGTAGAAATAGTTCGATACATTGCCAGCCAATATTTATGGCCAATATTAGAGTTTTTGTTTTCTTACAGCATTGCCGCTCTCTCCATATGATAAAGTGACATAGGTTATACTGTATCAACTTTTTTACAATGAATATGGCAGTAGCTTACTATAGTTAGGTAAAAGTTGTTTTTGTTTTTTTAAGTTCACTGCTTCCTGCTGGCATATCATCTTTTCGTTTTGTGTCTCTCTTTTCCTCTACAAAGCCCTCGTTATACATTAACAATAATAACACCATGTGATTCAAGATGCACATGTGCATAAACAAGGAAGTAATGGGGCTAAATGAGTTACATCCACCAAGTCAATGAAAATAATGAAGAACAGTACAGGCCCACTTTGAAAATGCAAAAAGCAATTGATTCCAAAAGGGGGTTAAAGGAATAGTACATCCAAAACATGATTAGCCTTCATTTTCTACTCACCCCCATGCTGAACAACACTCTGGAGTACTTTTTTGATATCTCAAATGCATCTGGAGATCTGGGAGGCTTCTTGCTGTCTGCTGACATTCAAATAATGGAGGTCTATGGTGGGGCTGGGCGATATAGAAAAAAAGCTTATCGATAA
>NW_015151521.1:213580-234893 GCF_000732505.1 Cyprinodon variegatus
TTATCGATAAGCTTTTTTTCTATATCGCCCAGCCCCACCATAGACCTCCATTATTTGAATGTCAGCAGACAGCAAGAAGCCTCCCAGATCTCCAGATGCATTTGAGATATCAAAAAAGTACTCCAGAGTGTTGTTCAGCATGGGGGTGAGTAGAAAATGAAGGCTAATCGTGTTTTGGGTGTACTATTCCTTTAAGACTCGAATAATGGCAGGACTACAGGGTAAAGTTTGGCGTTTCCTAATAAGGAAGCTAAAGCTGCGGAGGCGTCTAAATCTTACTGCGGATTGGATGGATGTGTAAGTAAATGGCCTAATTAATACTGATTAATACTGAAACTAGTGATTATAAGGCTATTCTTAGGCTCTGGTAGGATTCACTTGAACTGACAGTTGCTGTAGATCATATTTTTTTAACTAATATTGTCTTCAGGCAGGCCAAGCTCTCTTTGCCATGAGGCTTTGCAGGACAAAGAGGCTCTATTAAATAGCTGTGTCGATCATGATCATCTAACGCCTGATAGTTTAGCAGAACTGTCGGAAGATGGCTCACACATCTGTTTATGTATGCTCATTGCGTCTGTGGTTGGAATTCTATTTAGGCTCAAAAAGCCTAACATGCCTTGGTGCATGTTACCTTACTTTTTCATACTCAAACGGTTTTCCTGTGTTGGCTATACTTCTTTAATGTTTTCTTTGATTCGTTCAAATGAAATACTTTTTTATTTAAAGCGAACCACCTTCTTTTTTTCCTCTTCTTTCATTAGTGGACAGACTGATTATTCCAGGTGTGTCTGGCCATTCTCATGGTTACTGAGGTAACACACCTGGATTAATCAGTTTGTTTTTGTTCAGTAAAGAAAGACAGGAAACAAAGGAGCTGGCTGAAGTTCAGGAATTAGTGGAGTTTGGCATATAGTCCATAGAAAAAGAGATACTAATATCAGCCCAGAGACTTAGCCCAAAAATATCAGCAGCACATGTCTCCGACATGTGCTGCTGATATTTAGATAAATATGAATTAATAATGTAATGGAACGTAATAGAACTAAGCATTGATATAGTGCAGTAGTTCCATTAATAGGTCTTCTTCACTTCTGGCACTGCTACCTCCTAGTGAGATGAATAAAATGTGGTCACATTTTAAATTGCTGAAATAAAAATTATATAAATCTAATGGCAATTCGATTATGAGACTTAAGCTATTGATTTTTTGAGCTTTTCTAATGCTATGATGATGCAATGAAAAAAAATACTCCTAAAAATGCTCCTTTTGTGATTTTACAACAAAAATTCAGGTACAAATATCAAAAACAGTTTTAAAAATATATACTTAGCTAGTAAAGAATGATCAGTTCATTTTTATAAAACTGTTTATTACTAAAAAAAACGTGAAACAGACCTTAAAATTGACTACCTGAGCAAAAAGCTTTTTAACTGTAATGCCATCTAATAACCCGCCAATGTAGAGAGCTGAACATATTTTAGTCCTTTATAATCCAGTGTCAAACTGAAAGAGCGGATGTTAACACCCAATTTAAAAAGGTAGGGTGACATTACACCCTGAGAAAAATGAAAAATGTTTCACGTCTTAATATGTTCTTTTATGTTCTAATCAGCATAAATTCAAGCAGTTCTCCAAGACACCACTTTGAATAGCTGTTAAAAGGAAAAAAGGAGCACATCTTTTTTCACATGGCATAATGAAAAGACACATTTTCTGAGCTGACTTTTCTACAATACTTTATAATCTAAAATGACTTTCATGAATTTAAACTCAGCAGAAGGATTAATTTAGGTCAAATTCACCCTGTATTACACTAAAAGCCACAGTAATGGAAAAAAAATGCTAATAGGCATTCTATGGCATCCTCACAACTGTCGAGGCTTTTCTTTGCCTCTCATAGACAAAATTCCAAAGAAAGTACTTGTTGTAACTGAAGCTAGCAAACATCCTATGTCGCACAGCCATTATCATGAAAAATGGGTCGACTCCCTATTTTCTTGACAGACTAGGAAAAGTGATCAAAACCCACGCTTGCCTTTCTTATTATTTAGAAATGCTGAATTCTAAAAATAGCTTTGTTACACTATGGAAACAGGCACAGCTCTGTGGGGTTCTATAAAGTGTCAATAGAAGGATTATTGATGATTGCACAAAGAAAAATATTTAGAGCCAAGAGACAAATGTAGGCAAATTCAAGTGACCAACTTTAAAAAGTGCAGTTTTTTTTTTAAATATATGGTAGCTAATTAGTGCTGGTATGAGAGCCGCATTGCAGAATGATATGAAATATTCTAATTCAAAGCAGCAGCACATAGGGATTTCCAGGCAAATGATCATACCATTACTGACACTCTGCTCCATCACTGGTTCACCATCTAAGAACTATGCCACTTTAAAGGGTTGCCCTTTTTGTGCTGCTTAGCTGCTTAGCTTAAAACAAAATTTATGTCCCATGCAGATATTAAGAATAAACACAAAATGCGTTTTCTAAATGATGATTGCATTTATTAAGGGATAAAAACCAGTCCAGACCTAATGTTTTAGCTTTTCTTATGCGTACTGTTGGAAAAAATGTTTTCTTTTTACATTTGAATCTAGTGTATAACATCATCGGTCCTCAGCTCCGTGCTTCTGTTCTGTTTGTCTGTTTTATTTTAATAAATGTTTTAACTTTCCTACTGACTGTCTCACCTTCAATACTGCGTCCATCTGTCACGTTTCATGACACCACATAAGGGAAAAAAATCTCATGCACTGCACCGCTAATTTATCCATTTAATAACTAATGTTAGATTGATTCCTATTAAATAATTATACATTCAAAAGTTCAAGAGTCCAATCTGTTTCTCAAGACTGTGTCTTTCAATCAGAAATTATAACACAAGTCTGGTTGAAAAGGTGAAGATAAAACACTTCTATGTAAGATTGATTTGGTTGGTCAACAAGAAACAGTTGGTCAACCAAATCATTTTAAATAAAATAAAAAATTTAAACAAAATCGTATCTACACACAATTTTTAAGTAAAAACACCATTAATAAATCAAAGTAAAAGAAACAAAGATGAACAATATTAAAAAAATTATAGAACCAAACTCGGGAAGTCTTTCTGGAATAACTTCGAAAGCTCAAAATTGAATTTTGCATCAGTTTTTCAAGAAAACTGGTATGAAAATGTTTCTGCATTTCCTGCTAATATCTTGTCTAATAGGATAGAAAAGTAAAAAAAAGAACATCTCCTCTACATCCAGATCAGCATAACAAACTATTTGTACCACTGGTACATTAAAACATCAGTTTTGGATTGGAAGAGACAGACGTAACAGACGTACATTAGTGTCAGTGACTCTCCAAAGGGTTTGCAGCTCCTGTCTGCATGACTGGCCAGGGTCTTCTCTGAGGGAGGACTGCAGGTGGCAGCCGTCTGTCTAACAGTCAAGGTCAGGATAGAATAACTCTCTCTCAGCCTCGACCCAGTGATGGCTGGGAAATTAAGTCTAACTTGCCCCATTGTCCTCTTTAGGTTCCCTAGCTGATAAGAATGCAGAATCTTTTAAGGTGCTGCACAAAATAATCCTGTCAATAAGGGTTCTGGAAAAGACAACATTTACCAGATAGTAGCAGGAAAAGGTCTCAGAAAAATGTGCAGATGGTCAGCAGCTGAGGTTGACTAAAAACACAAAAAAGGAATTTCCACTGTCAGTGTTGCTCACTTGATCAGGATGGCAAACTGACGCTTATTCTCTTAAGAAAAACAAAGCTTCACACATTGTGTTTCTTGCTTTTTCTTTATCATTTTCAAGTCTTTGGAGTGTCCATCTTTTAAAAACCCTCCTTACAGTCTATTTCCTGCCATGTCTTTAGATAGTGACATACATTTGTATCATGATTTGTAAATCTCTGTAAAGGACAGAAATATTCACCAACAGTTTCCACTTTGACTTGGCCCCGATAACCCATGTTTTTTTTGTAAGTGAACCGTTTCGCTGTCACTCTAGGTTGGTAAGCCTTCTTAATTCGTGAAGAACAGGATTTCTTCAGCATGACACCCCCAAAACCATGTTTTATGGTGAGGGTGTTCAGAGTAGGGATTCAAACAATTAACTCAATTAAATGATAGTTTACTTAAGACCTGCTTTCAGTTTTTTTGTTTTGTACCATCCAAAAGGGGGAGCTATCCTTAAGCAATGACAAATAATCATGTTTAGAGATGCCACAATAGAAAAAAAGTGATCCAAACAGGCCTGGTGCAGAATTATTTTAAACTCTTTGATGATGACAAGCCTGCAAAATGCACTTAATATGGCTCGGTTAGTAAAAAATACAGTCCTTAAAGATATAGAGGACGATCTTTTATTTCTAGGTGGATCATTTAAATAAGTGGTCCACCTAATTGTCAATCATTCTAGGTACTCGCCCCATTAGCTATCTTTTTCTGCGCATGTGCACTTTCAGCCACATATGTGTGGTGAGCTACATTTCAGGCAGTCATTGAAGCTCAACTTTCTCACCGCAGTTCTTTAAAAATGGCAGAGGATAGAAAAAGAAAAAGGGTCTACGAAGTGTATGGCTCTGTTCGAAACCCTGGGCTGCATCCTCCAAGGACGCGGTCTACCTAGACTGGATCCTTCGAAGTCCATGAAAATAAGAGGACCGGAAGAGTTTTGGCAGTAATTTCGAACAGGTCTACCCTTCGGCGGGTTTTACCGCTGTGGCTCTGTTGCTTAGCAACCGTGAAAGTTGACACACAAAGCAGGAAAAGAATGAATACCGAAGTTTTCAAAACTGTTTGTTTATTTATTTATTTTTTATTATAAAGTGCACAAAGACAAGAATCCATAGTCGAATAAAGGTGCCAACCACCGGGAGCAGGAACAAATAAAATCAAATGTAATGATAGAAACCTTAGTCAGTTAAATAACCTGCTGCTGTCATTCTGCACATCTCTGATGTTGCTGCTATTTTCAAATATCCATTACTGTAAAAATGTCCATAGCTGGATATTGGTTATTTATTCCCCAGTTTTATATTGTTAAAACACTTTACAGAATTGTATTTTTTTATATTTTAACTCTTCCCTATTATGTTATTCTTATACATTTTTCTAAGGTCCACATTTGTGTGACCATTTTCAATAATCTTTCTGCTGCTGTAAATTTACCCATTGTGGGACAATAAAGAGATTTTCTCTTCTATAAAAGGGGTAGAAAGATATAAGTAAATTTAAAGAAATGCATGTATAAAAATATATCTGCAAAATTTCTAATATTCAACGACAAAAAATACTTAACTAAGCATATTGTGCAAAACAGCAATAAAAAAAAATTAAACTCCTATCAGATTTATAGTTCCCACCCTGAAGATATATTAGAATCTGTCCTTAAATTCCAGCCAAACCCATTTACACAGTAACAGATAAAAAACTTTAGATAAATCAAACATTACCGCCACATATCTGACTCAATAACCATTAAAACAACTATTTTCATTCATTTCAGACGGAACTATTCACTCCCTTATATTATATTAAACTGAACTTCCAATATTCACCACTGTTCGGCACCAAGTAACCTTTCCTCTGATCACGGAGCAGCCGGTTTGCTTGGTCTCGCAATGAATTCTGGGTAAACCAAGGATACCGAGGATACATCGGACTGTCCTTCAAATCGGGCAAAAAGAAGGACGCATTTTAAGGCCGCATAACAACGACTCTTGGAATCCGACCAGACCTCGGCGCCGCGCTATGACATAAGCGCCCTCGAATCTGGCCTTCTAAGGACGCGTCCATGGTTTTCGAACAGAGCAATTGAGTCCGAAGGAAAGGCCTCAGAAGAGGCAGATATATCCCAGAATACACACAAAGCACTATGGGATTTGCTGTCACAGCAGCCCACTGTCGTCATAGGTAGTCACTACCTGACAGCAGCGACTAATAACAAAGGTGGCGCAGGCACCGCGCAAAGAAGGAGGAGTTACGTGACCAACGAAGCAAAAAACAGCCTCTGTCCAAACGTAAAGTTAAGTCCACTATTTAAGTGGACACAGTAAGCTTGTATGAGCTATGAGAACAGCACATTCAAAAGAGGACGTGCATGAGGAGAAATGGGCTTGTGCTTGCTCTTGCACACAATTTCAATTTAAAGTGGAGAGGGTGAGTCTTTTAGAGGTAATTTATGCAAGGATAAGGATGTGATGATGGAAAAGTGTTATGCAAAACATTTGAGACATTGTAAAAGAAGACAAGATACTAATAAGCACAGTTGATTGCGAAGGTTTTTGAAGTTAGACGTGTAAAAAAAAAAAAAAAATGTAGCCCTCCATGCTATATAAAGACACTCTTGATACACAAAAGAAACACCGGCTGTAAGAAACTGGTTGCTTATCAATTAATCATTCATTGATTATAAGATCAGGTTGATGAGATCAATCAAGCACTAATTTGTGTTAGTAAATCACATACAATCTTCACAAACCACAACAAACCACAAAATTGTGGTTGAAATATCATTAATCATAAAACAAAAACTGAAAGGTATTTAAGCTTCTTCAGCATACTGTACTGCAATGTACTGCAATGCTTTAAAAAAAACTTTATTTGGTAAGGTCAACATAAACAAGGCTTTGATTTTTTTTTATTAAAACCATTTCAAATTATCGGTATAGATATCTACATAGTCCTGACTGAGCACATATTACAATTATTTAGTTGAAATTAGCAGGAATGTTTGGTTTTGAAGTTCTAACAAGACATTTAGTCAAGACACTTTATTGTAAGCAGCAAGTTAATGTACCACATCTGTATCATGTTCTGCCAAACAACTCATGAATCCCTCTCAAATCTGCTATAACTGTATCAGTTTATGATGCCTGAATAGTCAGAGCAGATCAAAATGTGCTGTGTTGTTTGAGTTAAATGTTAATGTCATCGAGCACAGCGTGCAAAATAAAATAAGTTAGCACCTTTACAAAAGAATTGCTGACCCAGAGCGAAATAAGAAAGTGCCAACTGCAGGAAATCATGTGGAAACAGATTAAAGTCAACAGATCTGCTAGTAAGAAACATTACATTTTTACAGTGAAAAGATCAAAGGACACAGCAGCAAAGTTGAGTGTGATGGACTTCATCCTTATTTTCTGGGTCGAGTACAGTATTGTTACTCAAATCTAAAACATTAGAATGCCATAATTTTTAACACAGGCAGTTCCAAACACATACTTTAATAAAACTAATCTCACTGTAGTTTCATCTGCAACACTTTTCATTGACTTTCTTATTTACCTAAGATATAATTATAAGATACTGTCAATCTATCATTTGCAGTTGTTTTTATCTGATCAACCTGGTTTCTCAACGGAATGCAAATTTGCATACATTCCATGAAGAAAGCCTCCCCACCAAGCAAAAACTGGTTGACAAGACATTGAAAAGGCGACATAATTGACATCCAAATGATGTCAATATTTGGCTGAAAAGTGAAAGGTGACAAGTTGTCATTTTTATATCATTGAAAAGATGTGTCAGGGTTGAGTTGAGGTTTGTGGACCCAAATGCAGAGGCAGAAGTGAGTTTTTGTAGATGAAATGCGAGGTAAACAAACAACTGAGGCAGGAATCCAAAAATTCAACAAGAAAAAAGTTAAACAAACCAGAAACCATGGGGACATCAGGGGAAAACAATCAGGACGAGGTAAGACAGTGTAGGTCAAAGATAGAAGAGAAACCAGCACTGAGGAACTGCACAAAGAGTGTATTTATGGGAGACAGAACAAGGAGAGGACTAACGAGCAGATTGGGAGCAGGTGTGAACAGAGCAGACAGGAAAGGAGCTAGGGAAAAAGGAGAATACAAGAGAAGCAGAGGGCAACAAATAAAACGATGAAAACTGAAAAATAACCAGAAAACACAACAAAATAAGAATTAAACCACTAAAACTAGAAAACATGGAGCAAAGTAAAACTGAATACTCAAAAGAAAACAGAAGACTGTGACAAGATGTTGAAAACCCAATTTTCAATGTATTTTCAATATTCATTGTTGGACTTAAATAGGATCAATCACAGCCCAATTTTCAACAACTATTTCAGCACTAAATCAAGACTATAACGAACCAACCAGATTTAGCCTAAGAAGTTTTTCCTCTCCACTGTCGCTTCATGCTTGCTCATCATGCAAAGGTTCTCTCAACCTTTGTTATCCAAACTGGACTTCCATCTTCCAGGTCCCTGAGTGAAGCTCTAGTATCAGCTCACACAATCCACTGGATCTCCCAATAAAGCTCAGCAGACCGTCTCTCTAACCAGCAGTCTACAGACTGACCAACTTCATCTATCTCCACTCTACCACCAGTTTCAGGCCTGGGGGGAAACATCCCTATTCTTTACTCCTGTTCATGCATATCAATCAAAATTAAACACTATTAATATTTCGTTAGTACATATTTATCCTAAAACACTATCTTGTATAGTTTTTCATCAAGAGTTTAAATAGAATATATATTTGTGTGTTAAATCAAGTATCACGACAAAGATAACCCACACATTGATTAGCCTGTGGAAAAAATAAATACTTAAAACAGCAGTAAATTAGACTTTTTATGACAAAGCTATATTTTCAAAAAGGAACACCCAAACAACCATGAAAGGTAAACATAAAAAAGCAGTTAATATACTGTTTATTTCACAACATAAAGAAAAATCTCCCTTCAATAAAAATTATTAAAGAACAATCTACATCACTCGATCTCCTGATCGTGTAATACTGTACATATTGAGGCAAGTTGTGTAGTCAAAAATTAACTGCCGAGTTTAATGACTAAAGAGTACAATTTAAAGTATATTAAAATAATAAATAAAATTTAATTCTCCAACTTCTCAGCCATTTCCTGTGGGGTTAGGAGGCATTTTCCCATGCCTGACAACTACAAACTTTAGGAGAAGAGGAAATGGGGGGGGAAAAGTAGGAGACAGGCAACTGTGAGTTGCATTCAAAGCGACTTCATTCAGAAAGAGCAGGCTGCCAACTACTCAGCATATTCACTGCTTCTGTTTAGAACATGTTGTTCTCATTGACTTGGATGCCATTACATCCTTTACTGATCACAGAAAAAAAAAAGATTCAAATGCCAACATATTTTGTATCTTACACTGCATTTGCAATGAAAGCCTTTGTACTTGTTAAGTTGTAAGTAAGTTATCGTAAGGCTTTTAAAATTATTTTCCTTTGTCATTAACAAAAATCTTTTATTAATTTTAGAGACAACTCAGAAAGGAGACTGTTTAAAACTTGGAAATATCCAGAATTTCTAAGGAATGAATCTAGATGATGATTTTTACAAAAATATGCTCATAAAGTAAGCAATAAGGCTCTAAAAATGATGGATAGAGAAACAAATACACACTCAATCTCACACTGGACAGAGCTTGTTATGCCACACGGGAATAAACTGCATATTCAGCTGCAGACACCCTGCAGATTTCCTTTCTTACATGCTGTCCTATGTACACTGCTGAGCAGCTGTGTCCTGTCAAGAAGATGCAGCACTATATTCTAAGTCCGACCAACCGAGGATTGTTGTCTGTCAGTGTTGGTTATGCAATATCTTCACTGACCACAACATGTTCATGTATCCTTATCTATTTTTACCCACCATCTCCCCTACAGTGATTTTTTGAGCATTGTGTGCTGTAAACCCAAAACAGCAGCTAACTTCTACAACGATGGCAAGAAACAAAACATCAGTCATCACCTTCCAGTTTTGCATAAGTGATGACCTTAAGACATTTATTCCTATTTCATAAGACTAAATAGCATATACTGTTCCTGATTCAACAGTTAATTGCTAAACTTGCACTTTTGCACTGTTCTTTCACCAACCCCTTGTACTCCTGGGTGGAGTGGATAGTTCCTTTATCCCAACATTGGGTCCTCTACCAGATGCCTGGGAGCTGTCCCTAGAACTGCATTTCTGGACTGAGATGTCTGATGTCTTTCCAGATATCTGTTGGAGCAATTTCTCCAGGGTGGGGGTTACTGCCCCCAATGCTCTGATGATCATGAGCACTACAGTTGCCTTCATCTTCTAGTTCTTCCTTGAGGCCATGGTATTTCTCCAGTTTCCTGTGTTCTTCTTTCCTGATGTTTCCATCATTTGGGATGGCCAGAACAATCCCTATGGCTGTCCTCTGCTGCTTAGCAATAATCACAATGGGACATCACTTGGCCACAATTTTGTCTGTTTGCGACAACACAACTAAATAGAAAATACATACATGGAGAAGAGGCCGATTCTTACGATAAAAGGATAGGCTAATTGAACAGCAGGAAACACAACAATTAAAACAACATCATATCATGACTTTGATAACATAAAAGCATAGTTAAAATAAGAAAAGATTACAAGCATTTGACAAAGGTTCTTTTAAAAACAAACTATAATTTTCACAATTTTGCAAACTTATGTAAAACCTATGGGCATTTTATAAGCACACTGACATTGTTGGGGCCTGAGGTACTCTGTCTCAAACTACTATCCCTAAAAAAATAAAAAATAATAATTAATTATAGTACAACACCACTTAGGTACAGTTCACTATAGCAACAGAATGAAAATGTAGTTTCATTTTGTTGCTGTAATTATAGCTGTATTCTTTCACTGCTATGTTTATCTCTGCAAATAACATATAAAGGTAGTGGTTGAAGCAGTATTTTTGGTAATTCATTATCATCTCACAACACATTCAGAATTTCTACAAGATAACTGTTATGGAAAAAATACAGATCTCCAACCTGAACGCAGAATGCAGCAAACATTCAGATGTTTGCACAAAAAGATTTTTTTTTTCACTTCAGAGCATTATATAAATTGTTATGGCTCTTATTGTCAAGGTTGACGTTATAAAACAGAGATGTTACTTGTTACTTTGGCCATCCTGCATAGTATAAACATCACTTGTGTATAACACTAAAAGTCAAAGGTATCTGACAAATGAAATGGACCTTTTGAAAAAGAGAAGGCATTAAACTAAATATTTTCCATCTTAGCAGTAGCCAGCTAGCCGCCACTAGATAAGGATCACAATCCTTCCTTGTGATGTAATAAAGTCTAAAGTACAGCTGCATTAAAGCCTTAATGTTCTTTGGTGGTCTGAATGTCCCTGCAGTGCTTTCACAGTGTACTGCTCTGCTGTCTTTTTGCATGTCTGTGGTAATTCATCAATACAGCAACAGCTCCAAGTTTTAATTATGTTGTTACTTAATATGGTTTAACCAATAACTGTAATTTTAAAACAGTAATACTACAATACTACAATATTTCCGAACCAGGGATGCAGGTTATCGATTAATTAATTAATCAAAGGTTGAAGTATCTCATTGATCAACTAAACATTAACTGAAAAGTGGCAATTTTCTTAAAAGACCTTAGTGTTCTTTCATATCAAGAGGATCTTTTCATAACTCCAAGGGCTAAATATTTTTTGGCAGTATGCTGTGTTAAATTTTTTTTTTAGATTTATTATTATTATATATTACTAATATATAATACACTCTAATAATTTATTATTATTATATATTATATAATTTATTATGGTTATATTTCACCTGTTTAATGTGGTGTTTTCGTATACATAACTAACTTATTTTATAAAAATAACAAAAAATACAAATATTGGGTCACTAAATAAAAAAGGGTGAATAAAATACGTGAAACATTTATGTAGGTCTGAAACAGTCATTCGGATTAATCGTGATTAATTGATTATTAAAATAATTGTCGACTAATTTAGTGATCGATTAATCGTTCACTGGAGTATAGAAACTTAGCTGACAGATGTACAGACAAATGTTACACTTAGGGAAAGAATTTAGTCAGTACTGTTACTTTATCTGTTTTCTTTTCACAGAAGTATCTGCCATTGTATTTAAAAACAAGATCCAAGTACTTTTTACACCTCTGCTCATATCAATGGAACTTTCTATCTTCAGAGGCAGAGTTCAAGCTTACTTGGTTCTTATTCTGTAATCTTCTATTAAGCACCTTTCATTATTCGACTATGAATGCATCAACAAGATTATTGGTGGGTACTTATAAAGCGCATCTTCAAGTTAAGGCATTTGGTGAATTATTTATTCAGACTGATGGTGGCAAGCTATATTGTAGCCACAGCTACCATGGGGCTCATTGGCAAGAAGCGAAGTTGCCATACACAGGCACCTATTTTTAAACCACTATCAGAAGGTTATTTGGGTGAAGTGTTTTGCCCAGGGGCACAACGACTGAAACAGACAGACCTGGGGTTCGGTCCAGCAACCCTCTCGTTTAACGGAAGGACCTGTATCCATTGCCACTGTCCCCTTAATGGTATGGGATAGTGGTAAAATAATCATTAGATGCTGCCCAAGAGAAACCAAGACAAATCATTTACTACTAAGCAATCCATTCATATTTCCTGGTCAATATGCTCAGTAATAAAGCTAACTACTGTTAGCAATGCATTTCTCTGAATTTTGTAATTATGTTTGCTTGGCAAGACCATATATGTGAAAGATTAATGAGAATCAGATCCGAGCAATGCAAATTACCACTCATCCTCTCCAATTGATGCTAACTTTTGTCTGCAAGGCACGGTATTAGTTTTGAGATGGCAATGTGAGAACCTCGCTATTTCCCAGTCTGAAATCTAACTTGCAGCTATCTTCTCTTGAATTGTTTCACAAAATAAAATACAATTCATAAACTACTTCTATATATTCAGCTGTAAAGATCATATTTAATAAGTTCCAAAGCAAAAAAGCTTAAAAAAAAAAAAAAAAAAAAAAAAAAATCTGTGTAATTCTGTGATATAAAACATCTATCAAATTTGTGACATGCTACTTGTAAAAAGTGGTATCTAATTAAGCAGCAAGCCACTTATGTAAAAAAGATTGAGAGCCACTGTAATACTGCCAGATATCAGGGTGTATGCCAAAGTCACTTGTCTCTAGCATCACAAAAGAATAAAAATCTGTGAAAAGATCAATTAAACCATGTCAGCCGGAGAAAGTCAAACATATTTCCTATCTTTAGTGAGACCAATGTTACACCTTATTCTGTGACCCAAGCATATGCTGTTGTGGATTCTTCTCATCAGTCTTTCCACTAATCCTAACGTCACAGGATTCATACCTGACCTAAAGTCACAAGACTAATACCTAAACCTAAGAAAGTCTATGGATATAGTGCCCACGTGGGTCACAGTAGATAATGGGTCAGAGAATATACTGTAATGTTGCACCAGAACTGTTACAGAGCTGGAATTTAGTTACCACCAAAATCAGACTTTTCCATTTGGACAAAAGTAAAAGCCAAATGCCCCGATGTAAAAGTTTAGGGTTGTCAAAAGTATCAATACTCTAACTCTAGATACAATACTAATTTTGCATGGTATTGCTATTAAATAAAAGTTCTATTGGCATATTTTTGCTATTCCTAATTTTACATTTCTAGATTATTTGCACATTAAAATAATAATACTTAAACTAACCAAAAATATTATCAAATTTTGTTAAATGTGGGTTATTAATTATACATAAATTTGCACACTTATTTCACATTTACAATCTCTGATTCTGTAGAGAAGACTTGTTCCATGTTGAGATTGAGAAATAAGGTTTTTCATGTTAATAAATATGTTTTTATTCCTTTAATTATTTGGCATTTTTTTCACGTCTATGGTATCGAAAATGGAATTTTGAATATTTTTTCTTAGCATCGAGTATATCTAGTTTGAACTTTTAGTATCATGAGAATTCTCTAATTGATAAGGATCAATACCAAAACAAGGTTTTGAGACAGTGGTTCGAAGGCCAAAAGAGGTTGAATTTCTTTTTCTTAATCAGTTAAAAATAGAAATAAGAAATAAAGCAGGAGAAAGAAAATGAGGCCTTA
The DNA here is from genome assembly GCF_000732505.1 of Cyprinodon variegatus. Classification (NCBI taxonomy): domain Eukaryota; kingdom Metazoa; phylum Chordata; class Actinopteri; order Cyprinodontiformes; family Cyprinodontidae; genus Cyprinodon; species Cyprinodon variegatus. The sequence continues at coordinate 227,507 of NW_015151521.1, forward strand.
AGAGACGACAACCTTCAAGAAAAAATCTCGTACAGAGAGGTAGCAAAAGAAGTCAGATAGATGCCTCCAATATATTACACAAAATTAAGGAAGCCTGTTTCTGCCACATAAAAGTAAAAAACAATGAAAATAGAAAGTAATAATTTCGACTTTCAAATTCATAATTATGAGATACACAGAAATAACTGAGATATTTGACCTTGTTAAAACATAACTTTGAGTGAAATTTGAAATTATGCCTCTGTATATCATAATTATGGGTTTGTATCTCATTATTATCACTTTGTAACTCATGATTATGACTTTATATATCATAATCATTACTTTGTAACTATATATCATAATTATAACTTTGTAACTCATAATTTTGACTTTATGATAATTATTACTTTTTAAACTCATATTTATTACTTTCAATCTCATAATTCGGACTCTCTACAGTATGTGGCTTTTTTTTTTTTTACTTTCATGTGGCGTAAACGGCCTTCCATACAAATGAGACAAAAAGTCACAACAGAAATTAAATGCCGAATGAATAAATGAGGGTAAAGATTGTATGTGGCTGATGACGATGACCGTAACCTGAAAGAGCTTATAATCCAACATAGTTTCTGCGCAATCATTAACAGACACATAAAGACAGACTGACAGACAGCGGCCTCTGATGTGCGTGAAGCGGCAGGCAGCAGGAAAAGATGCACAAGTGCAGCACAGCCGCTCTGAGCGATGCAGGAAATGACAGCCTGCCTTTAACTGCGAATCATTGGCAGTCTGCGGGCTGTAATGTTTACACAGGTTCATCACAGCTGTAAAACATCCTCAGCCTGTAAAATAACCCTGAGAGACAAAGTTGAATCTCTTCCTTTTTTATAGAATTCGGTCTGCGCAGATTTATATAAGTAAACATAAAAGCGACGAAAACATCATATTTGGATTAAACTGTTCAGAAAACACATTGTCCACAATTATATCTGCTTTAAAAATCATATTTTTACCTTTTGGTGTTTTCTTGATTCCTGTCGTCGCAGCAAACTTTTAGCAAAGTCAGTCCTAAGGATCGAGAATAGTTGGCAGATAAAGGGATAAAGTTCATGAAGTGCGCTCATCCATGATGGCAGATGAATATAAAGCCATAGCGGTGTTATACGGAGGTTTGTTTCAACAGCGAGAACGCTGAAATGAAATCAGTGCATCTTGCAGAAGGCGGAGAATTTACGGATGAGAGGCGCACAGGGCAGACCACTGAGCGGTGACCTATCAGTGTCTGGACAAACACCACCAGTAGACTCCCTGCTTTTAACCTCTTCCTGCCCCCAGTCCTGCCTCACCACTCAACTTTATTACGTTTTCTATTACTAATAATACGGAAGAGGATTAGGGCCACTGGAAAAAAAAGTTAACTGATATTAAAATTTTATTTTAGTTAAATATGGGAGGAAAAAAGTCAGAATTCTGACTTTAAACTCAGAATTTGACTTTTTTTTCTCAGAATTCTGACAGATAACAAACATGTTAGCATCAAGCCATGTCAGTTTTAGAGACTAGCTCTCTTGTTTAATTGACCTGCTCCTCTATTAATGAGGGGATCCCTCGGGCACATAAAAAGTTGCCTAATTCCATCATTTTCCACCAATGTGTCACTGGCCCTCTCAAACAACTCACATCTTTGTCAGTGAAGCTGAGTGCTCCCACATCTCTTCATTCATGGTGCCCATCTACATTAAAATCCGACATTCTGAGATTAAAGTCAGAATTCTGAGAAAAAAGTCAGAATTCTGAGAAAAGAAAAATCAGACTTTTTTCCAATACTAAATTAAAATAAAGTTTTTACATCAGTAAAGTTTTTTTTTTTTTTTTCCAGTGGCCCTAATCCTCTTCCGTACTATTAACCCTTCTTCAATTTTGAAAAATGTTTATCCCTCAAGACATAGGAACATCTGCGAAAAGTAAATTTTCAGTTAAAAGTGTTACATTTATATGCAACACTACTGATGATTATATGAAAATGTTAAATTAACTAATAAATTAGGATGTTTTATATGAAATAGTATTTGGGAAGAAGGGAAGCCACAAAATATAATCTGTAATATTCCCTGCATGATTTATAATAAAGCTATTTATATGCATAGATCAAGCGGAACACTACGGCGATAGCCGTACTGCTCCACTTATGAAAGCAAAATCTGCTTTATTGGCATTAAGACAATTATTCTCATTGCCACATTGCCATACAGGACACTGTTAAAAAGTGATTCAACTCCTTAACTTTTTAAAAGTATGAAAATATATTCTACATTGTATTTAGATGCAAAAGTAAAATTAAGTTTTGTGCCTTCAATGATCCAAAATAACTTAAAAAAAGATATTATAAGTTCTATGCATAAAAAAGGTAATTTTTCACATTTTTAGTGTGTTTGTAGACAGAATGTAAAAAAATATAACTTGGTCTAGTTTTATTCAAAAATAAAATTTCAGAGATCATAACAGATGAAACTCATCAGACATCCTGCATGATATGTTTAGAGCTGTGATATTCATACAGTAGTAGCTATTCAAAGCTTCCCCACTATCCATTATGTGCCCTTGGTTGTTCCACTGCAGTTTCTTTTTAATCATCAATATTTGATTTTTAAGTGAAAGGGTGAAGCCATACTTAAAAAAATATGCAAGAGGGGGGGGTCACTCCAATGGTTGGAAGATGGAGGGGATTTTGCTGGGAGTTGTAGGAAAGGGGGCTGTCATTCGGCTAGCGTTTGACTGGGAAGGGCCATCTTTAATGGCTGCCACTGCAGCAATAATTTTGGAAAGATCATTAACATAAAAAAGAAACATGATTAATTTGTACATTCCGAAAAACAAGATACCGAAAAAAGCTATGCAAATAAAATAAGTATTTACTTAACACCTCTTACAGCAGGTTACTGTCCTATTTGGCGTTGCATTAATTGGAAATGTGTTTATCCACAATGCGCCCAACCTATTGATATGATTCTCAACTTTTCATGAATATTTCATTCACTTTTAAGGAACAACCAAGGTTTAACAGCTGTATATCTTCGTAACTCTTCCCTGCTAGAAAGGCAGCATATAAGAACATTTAGGCACATACAAAGCTGACCCTCATGGTAGCAAATTATTTATTATATTTTTCCTTGGAACCTTCCAAATTAGTTCAACCCTTGGTGTCATCAGCTACAGTACTTTTCCATTGTTTACTAATTGTGTTTGTAACTGACCAGCTGACTCCACTCCTGTTATCTTGTCTACAGGACACCTAAATACAATGATTTTTTTTTCACGAGTTCTCAGAATTACAGGCAGGAATTACATCAAGATTTTGGCATTTTTTTTAATTATGTTGAATTTTTATAGGTACATTGTTAAGCTACACCTCTGGCTAAGGATTTCACTGCTACTACTGAGGCTTTGACTTGTTACAGGCAGTAAAAGGACCAACTAATGAATGCAATGCACCTGGAGTCACTAGTTCAAGAGCCAGAAAACACATATGTATTCAACAAATGGTTCTTCATAGGAATATTGCTCAACCCTTGGTGCACTAAGGAGAATTGCTTTAGATCCTTCCTTCCCATTGCTGTTTATTACTTTATAATCTTAACTGTTCCCAAAATGCTAAGTAAGTGGTTTTATCCATGCTATCACAGTATAGCAGGAGTTTTGTTTTTTTATTTCTTTTTATGCTGCTTTCTGTATTTATTTTGAACACTTGCTAGTTTAGAGAATGGCATTTTCTTATGAGTGTGCAGCGTCTTCTTTTTTACTTTCTTTCTGTACAGTATATTCAAACCTTCTGATTTTTTTATATTTTTGACAAGATGCAAACTTACTGTAACTTTTTGTACATAAAAGAGATCTGCTTCTCCATCTTAACAGAAACCACTGAAGCTTTTTTTAGTAATGTAATCCTAATCTCACAATGAGTGAGACTTATATTTTTCCACTCTTACAAATCAATGTCCTGCATAAGAGGTAAAGTATGTTAAAATTTTCTTACACTCTAAACTGATGAGTTTAACGAGAGGATGTAAGGACCAAAGATAACAGTCCTCTGCAGCTTTTTTTTTTGACACAGAACTTGTCTGCTGATCCTTTCCAATCAGTAACAAAAGGTAAAAGGTCACATATAGGACTTGTGGGTAACTTTTCAAGGAGCACGTGCATAGTTCTCTATTTACATAGTTATCTCCACAAAAATGTCAATAAACGCGTTTTTAACTAGAGAGCTTGTTCACAAAACATGCTGTAGACAGCTGTTTGGCAGAAACAACTTGATTCTTGGTGTCTGCTGAGGGACACAACAATGTATCTATTGATTGTAAGCTGACAAAAAAGGCAGACAGTTTAACAAATGAGACAAACTCATCTAGCGTCTCTAGCTGAATCCTTTTTTTTCTATCACAAAAGACGTTTTACAAAAAAAAAAAAACATCTTTTGAAGGCTGTCTGGAAGCAAAATTTCTTTTTTTGGGGGGATTAAGCAATAAAGGACTTGGGATTTTTGCAGCAGCAACTTTTGTGCACCAATCAGCTCAATGATTTTATTATTTTTATACTTTTTACAATTTCAGTTTTTTTTGCTTCCATGATATAATGAAAAACATTTATTCTGCATAATTAACCATAATTTTGTTAATTGGATTTGTGTATTTTTTTTGCATAAAAAAAGCATAGAGTTGTACATATATATTTTTTACAGCTATTGGTTATGCTCTAAGGGGGGAATAACAATGAGAGCAACATTGTTTAAATCAAATATATTGCATGAGGTAAGTCAGCCATGCAGTGCAAATGCTCATTTAGTATTTTTAGTGCATTTAATAACTTTTTGCATGGCACTTAATAATTTAAGTAAAAATAAAGACTAGTTACTCAGTCATACAGTAAAAGTGAATTTTCAAACAACTCGGAAGGGTTTTTAGGAAGCCAGAAAACCTTTGCATGAAAGGAAGTATTTTTACCATTAGGATTTAAAAATAGATGTCCAGTAGAGTGAAGCAAACTTGCAAGTCAGGTTCTGAATGGATGCATTTTTGATAGGTCCACAGCCTTTTTTCTTGAACTATGGCCTGAAATAGCTGTTATTTGAGAAGAATCTAATTACGCTGTGTGAGGGTATACTATTACAGCGGTTTGGTGCTTAGGGGTGCAGAAAACCCCTGTAGGATCTGTCACTGCTGTGTGAATTCATAGAAAGTCATTATTCAACCATACTCAGTGAATGCCCTTCCTATCACACACACCCTAAAAGTTGCCAATTTGATTCCCCATAATGCAGTAAGCCTGTCATAGTTATCCATTGGCTATACAATGGAGGAATTACTCCAGTCTAATGTCCAAATAATACTGCTTGTCTTTTTTTGCAATATATACTGGTTCAAAAGAAATTATAAATAAATATAGGAAAGGGAAAAGGTAAAATGTTTGTGAAAATATAATGATGGTTCTTTTGGAATAAATAAAGAGACAGGGACATTTTGGGGTAGTTGGTCTTTCAAGAAACCGATACCCTGGTTGCATAAACTTTCAGTCCTTAGTCTGCTTTTTGGAACTCTTTATATGAATGATGTAAATCATAAAGTTTCTAATGCGCCATTTTTCATTTCTATTCTGATAACTATTGCATTTCCCTTTTACCTACTCCAGACCCTTACACATTTTTCATAGCATAGAACATTTATATGGCTTAACATTGATTTAAGAAGCATGCAAAACAAAAATCATGCTGAAAAAAACGCACAATAAACAAAGCCTCCAAACCTACCATCAATCAAAACCCTCGAAAGGACTTAAATTGAATTTTTATCCCAGTACAGATATATTGGAATTTCAACTGATGATGCTCTGACCATGACCTACATGTCATGTAAAAAGACTAAAGCTTCAGTTAGGTTTCTATTTCAACAATCCTGCCTTGATTTTATTTGATCTTATAAGATACTTGTTGCGTCTATTTTTCTGCGCATGTTTGATTGTAGTGACATGTTTTATATGCATTCCTCTGTTCAAAGCTTGCATAATCTGGATATTTAATATATAATCTTATTTTGAATTAAAAAAGCTTCCTGGATGGGAAGCGACACGTCTTCAAACTTGGGGAAAAAAAGTCCAGTTTTTTTTTTTTACTTTTTTGGGATGACTATGACCTGGATGACTGCAAATCTTCAACAGCATAATCTGGATACTTTCTAACATGGTGCTTTGAGGTTCATTACTAATTCTAAGGCAATCACTCATCACTGCTTGCTTTATTCCTATGTAGGGTGGTTTTAGTGCTCATCATGTAGACTAATAAACGTTTGTTGACAAATGTCCATCATATCTCCTTGCCTATGTTGTGCAATGAATAAACTCAATCTTACGGTCTAATATGAGGCAAAATCTCTTCCTAATGTCCGTCCTGAGGGTCACGATTACGTTTCACTACTTTAATAACCTAAAGAAAAACTTGTATCTGTGTGAGTTAAGCTCACTTAATGCCTTTATAGGGCTCCAAAATGACTTTGAGATGGATGCATTTCTTTGCAGACGTTTTCTTCCGATGTATGATTTTTCTTTAATCATGGAGGTAGATATGATGTGTACTTAATGTTTTGGGTTTGAATTTGTGCATTTTTGTCTGCTGCAACTAATTGTGCTGAGGCATTTCTTGAGTTTTTCTCAATAAGTTTCTCCTTGGTTCAATAGGTTTAGAAAAGGAAGAATAGGCATTTAAAATCATATTTTAAAAGTAAATTCTTTTCTTCTTACAATTAGCATAGTTCTTAATGAATCCATCATTTTATTTAGACCTAGTCTAAATAACAGTCTCTGACTGTTGTCCTCTGTTCAGCAGTGTACATTATGTCTCTGTGAATTTCAGAGGAGAATATAATGTCCATGTCATTACAAGGCCTCTGGTGGCCTTGCCCCATCTTCTCTGAAAGAGCTTATTGTTCCCTATTATCCCACTTGAACTGTTCCTTCACACTCATAACACACATAACAGCTCTCTAAAATCCCAGGTCTAAAGTCGCAATTATTTATTTATTAATTCTTCTTAAGTTTGGCTTATCCTTTCTTATATTTACTCCAAAGCCTTCTACTTTTATATGGACATTGTCTTAATGCTTGATCTTAGTGCTGTGTTTGAGATTTTTGACCAAAACTGTCAAACTAAAATCTGACCAACCAAACAAAGATCACAGGCATGGTTCCTTAAGCACCTTATCCTTGTAGAAACAGACCAGAGTTTAAATTACTTTACCGTCCAAGGTCTGCCTACATGGACTGTGCATTTTTTCCCTGTGCATGCATTAGTTTTCTCTGAATAATCCAACACCCCACACTATCCAATAAACATTGGGACTGTTGGTTCAATTGGTACCCA
>NW_015151521.1:235032-240294 GCF_000732505.1 Cyprinodon variegatus
CCTCCTTCGATTCAGGTAAGTTTCGAGAGAGTAGAGCCCTAAATGCATAACATGGCAAAATATGTCACTTCCAGTGAAGCTCAGCCTCTGAGGGGGTCTATGGACCCAGGGCGGGTTGTGAAGCTGGCTGCTTGCTTCTAATTGGTCCACATGCTTAAGGATTATTAAATGACAGTGGCCAGAGAGCGAGGAGGTTTTCCTCATTAGTCATCTTGTGCTGAACTCTTGCTGTGGTTTCTGGAGTTTATTATTTCAGAGCCTTTTACATCAGCTAGTTTCACGCATTGTAGTGATGTGTTTTAATCTTTGTTAATACAATATATGAAATTTTTATTTAATTAACACCTTTGAGCCTCCCCTGTTTCAGAGAACAGAAGCAACCACTGTTATCAATGGACAACAAAAAATTTAATATAATGAAATAAAATTTTCTTTAAATATGTGTAGTTTCTCTTGATTTAAACATGTAAGTAAGACAATTTACCAATAAAATAGTTTTTGTTTAAAATAAGAAAAAGTCAACTACATTATCTTATTTTAAGTTCATTTTTTTTTATTTCAGGGGAAATACTAACTATTTTATTAGATCATCTTATTATTTGCTCAAATGAAGGAAAAATGAAACAATCAGCTGCCAGTAAAATAAACTGAAATTATAAATTAATAATAAATAAAAGATATATTGGAATGGAATCATGAAATTGAACTTAAAATATATGTATATATATTAATAAATAAATAAGCCTGATTGAGGTCCTGAACTACATTTTTGTTGAGCCACATGTTGAGGCAATCGCTTAAATCAGGTGTTTTCTGTTAAGTTCAGGAAATGTTCAGTCAGACTTCTGCAGCTGTTGACAGGTATGTTGGTTCATTGTTTATTAGCAAGGTTCTTTAATTTGTCTGAAGTTTTTAATTTCAAGATATTTTAATAACTTTTTGATCAATTTAAGAGTGTGAATGGGTTGTGCATTTTACTGTTCTTCCTTGTTGCTTTCAACTATTTAACTTTTTGATCTGCAGTGTCCTGAATTACCATGCAATTACTGCAGTTGTGTGTCTTAATGACACAATCAGACTTCCTTGATTACAAAGAGCTCAATATATCTTCTATTGAATCTCATCTGGCTAAAGTTGACTGGTTGCATTAGAGGAGGATTGAGCAGCAGTTGAAATAGCAACTCAGTGATTAAAGGACAAACGTCTACATCTTGAACCCCAATTTAACTAAAATCACAACTCACCTGCATGTTAGGAGTGAGAGCAAGGAAGCAAGTTCCTTAACTTTTTTCCCTACAGGAAAAGGTAAACTGCTATAAAAGATGCACCTTTTCTCTTAATAGTGAGTTGGTTTCTCTCTTTTATATGTGCAACTTTAATATATTGGAGTTGCTGGAGAGCACAAAGTTCTTGCCTCCAGGAAGATACCATGAGCATGAAATTCCAATATATCTGTTCACAGAAAAGCTGGAAACATGACCTGGCCTCAGGCTTATCACCTTACTTTTCCTAGTAGTTTTGGAGCTGTTAAGTTCACCCTGTTATGATCCAAACACTCAACACTGCAGCTGGAGAAGCTTACACACTTTCTTAATTGCTGTGTTGAACAACTGAGCATTATACAGTACCTTACAATGCCATCATGAGTGTATTCATTTAACTACAGCATACTGTACAGCTTTAGTGCTGTATACTGTAGATTGCAGTACTGAGTGATTTAATGCCTTAAAAGTGACAGAGTAGAAGTGAAGAAATAAGTGGGTGGAAAACTGAAAGAAGGAAGACTGAATTATTAAGGTGTAGAGAGAAAAAGAGAGGGAAAAAAAGTGGGAGAATCCATAGGGTTTGTACCAGACTTGGTAAGGTAATTACAGCACGCTCCAGCTTCACATCCATCTTCAACTGAACATATGGCAGCTTTAGGCAAAAAGAAAGAATCTGCAGCTGTTCATTATTTTTGTTTTTCAACACATATTCATCAGTCTGTTTAAGGGTCTTTTTCGTATTTAGCAATCAACACAAACAGTCCAGAGATGCAGAAACCCATAGCTGATGGGGGAAGATCTGTAAATAGGGCAATTAATCGTCATCCTGTAGCCTGGCATCACAGGAGACGCCCGGTGTAAATTTTAACAGAACCCATAACCCACTGGCAGTATATGCAAAATACTGTACTGTGAGCAGCAAAAATGCATCACAATTATCAGGAGTCTGGAACTAGCATCTCATTAAGGTGATAAAAAAGGCAGTCATAAGATGAAACATGTTATTAACATCTGTAAGCTTCCTCTTCTATCCATCCATCTTTCCCGCTTATTTCATTGGGGTTGTGGTTGGGCCGGTGTCTGTCTACAGCAGATTATGGAGTGATTTTCAGCACATTACCTAGAGAAACAGCGGTTGAATGACAACATGACGCTAAACGTCATCACTGGACAGATAAGAGAGAATAAGCAAATCTATAATTAAGTAGATTTGATTATGCTTCTTGTTTATAATAAAAGAACAATAAAGTGACTTAGATGCTTTTAGATGCATTTTCCATCTTTAGTTTAGAATTGGTATGAAGTTGAAAATTTTTCAAGCAATTTAAGAAAAATAAAATATTTACTTTCTTACAATTAAGTTAAACCATTTCCAGAAAAAAACAAAAAACTAAAACGGTTTGCAGCCGAGTGTGAAGAGAATCTGCTCCTCCAAATCCAAGGCCATGCTTCTCGACCAGAAAAAGGTGATTTGTCCTCTTCAAATTGGAGGAGATTTCCTGTCTCAGATTGATAAACAGATAGGTGTGGCTACTGCTAAAACACGATTAGTGCTCATACCCTCCTCCCACCTATGATCATGAAATGTGGATCATGACTGGGAAAAAAAAGAGATGCCGGACACAAGTGGATGAAAACAGCTTTTTCCGCAGGGTGGCTGGGTATTCCCTTAGAGATAGGTGGAGGATCTAAGTCATTCAGGAGTGGACAGAGTAGAGCCCTTTCTCCTCCACATCAGGAGTCAGCTGCGATAGCTCGGACATATTTTTTCCTCCTGGACGCCTACCTTGGGCACGTTCCTCTGAGAGGATACCTAGGACACGGTGGGGGGACTAGTCTCTTTATCAGCCTGGGAATGTCTCAGGCCTCCCCAAGCAGAGCTTGGAGCCTGGGAGTCTATACTGACACTGCTGCCTCCACGATACCAGATGAAGAGGGAGATGAACATCAGGAATGTACAGTCCCTGGGTTTCAAAAAAAGAAAAAAGAAAAAGTAAACCTGCACTTAAGTAATGGTTATATGATGTAATGAGCTTCTTTAGATTAGAAATGCTTCTAATTGGTGTAATTGAGGAAATAGAAAAAACATTTAGATTTTGACTGCTTTTCTTTAGGAATGCTGTTACTGAAATGGTGGGTCAGTCATTCAACATCACGTATGTCTATCTCAGCTCCCTGTTCGTCCTTCGTCCGAGTTGTATTCAAGACCAGCCAAGAACAAGCATTACCGACACAAGGCCAAGACCTTTAAAGGCCAAGACAAGACCAAGACCTTATAGGTTTTGATTCAAATGCAAATTGCAAGTTGCCTTAACCAATTATTTTCTTGTTCAGGTGTCACAGGCAAAAAGGTTGTGCAATTTATATGTCATTTCATATTTTTATTCCTTTGGGCAGATCAATGTGCATCATAAACCCTTTAGATTACAGTAAATTGGCATTCAGATTTTATTCCCTGGTTAAAAATGAACAAACTCTGTGTCACTTGGTAACAAAAGAAAATCTATCACTGTTTCTGTTGAGGGGCAAAGGCAATATGTTCTCACACTGGTTTGCAAATGAGTCAGTGTGTCTACTTCACAGCATCAAAACACAGTGACATTTCTTTAGAACAGCAGGAAGTTGGAAGGGGGACTTTAAACCCACAGAGTACAATATGGGTATGTGTGAATTAGAGCAACAGTCTACAATGTGAGTCGAGTTGTTACACAATAATTAGATAAATGGCTTTGTAAGGATTTCAGAGCTGAAAAACCCTTTTCACATACATGCTTTAGCTCTTTCTGGGGTAGAATGTATCACATTTACTGGAATTAATTCAGTGTGTCGCAATGGCAGTGTCAGTATGACACTGAGTTCAATTTCATAACTCAATTCTGAATGAGCTATTTCTAAATCTAAAGAATGAATTTCTAATTAGTCACTCCATAAGACTTGCATGTGTCTGTATGTCCTAGTGTTTGGATTGATTCTTGCAAAACTGAAGGAGCTCAATCAAATTGCAAAGATAGCAAACATCAGTGTTTAAATCTCATTGGATCCTCGTGCCTCTCAGTCATTTTTTCCCCCTAACCAATAAGTTTAATTTGGGTCTTTTCAGCTCAGAGCACCTTCTTCCATATGTTTCATGTGTCCTTATATTGCTTAAGGAAGACTACAAACTGTCACAAACCTATGGCTGCCTGTCCAAAATGACTTTCTTAATGTTGCTTCTCCATTACGTTCTAATGTGTGTCTTGTAACAAATTAGACAATTACCGTATTTTCACAACCATAAGGCGCAACGTACTAAAAGGCGCAGTCTCAGTTATGTGTGTCATTTCTGTATTTAACACACACATAAGGCGCACCGGACTATAGGGCGCAGGTTTTATATACAGGTGCATGTCCTCTACTACGTTTAAATACCTCTACTGCGTATTTAAAAATAGAGTGGGAGCAAAACTGAGTATGTTTGTGTTTTATTCATGTATTACAAAGTATTAATCAAACCTGGGAGCTGGCCGTGAGACAGACACATTGCTGATGACACAGAGCGCTGTGATCACTCCTCTGAAACAGTTTATTAACGCCTAAATTAGCTTAAAATGCAGAAATCTACCGGCAGAATATGTTCGCTTTTATTATCCTGGTGCCTGCAGTTTGGATTATTTTGATTAAAAACACCTACCAGCCGCTGCGGTGAACCCGGAGGCGACCCGGCCAGAGGCTGCTGTTTAATTACATTTTCAGGTGGAAAAATAGAGCGGGAGCAAAACTGAGTATGTTAGTGCTTTATTCATGTATTTATTACAAAGTATTAAGCAAGCCTGGGAGCTGGCCGTGAGACAGACACATTGCTGATGACACAGAGCACTGTGATCACTCCTCTGAAACAGTTTATTAACGCCTAAATTAGCTTAAAATGCAGAATATGTTCGCTTTTATTATCCTGGTGCCTGCAGTTTGGATTATTTTGATTAAAAACACCTACCAGCCGCTGCGGTGAACCCGGAGG
>NW_015151521.1:242179-242662 GCF_000732505.1 Cyprinodon variegatus
AAAAACACCTATCAGCCGCCGCAGTGAACCCGGAGGCGACCCGGCCAGAGGCTGCTGATGAATTAAGTTTTCAGGTGGAAAAATAGAGCGCGAGCAAAACTGAGTATGATTATGCTTTATTCATGTATTACAAAGTATTAATCAAACCTGGGAGCTGGCCGTGAGACAGACACATCGTTGATGACAGAGAGCGCTGTGATCACTCCTCTGAAACAGTTTATTAACGCCTAAATTAACTTACAATGCAGAAATCTGCCAGCAGAATGTGTTTACTTTTATTATCCTGGTGCCTGCAGTTTGGATTATTTTGATTAAAAACACCTATCAGCCACCGCGGTGAACCAGGAGGCGACCCGGCCAGAGGCTGCTGTTGAATTAAGTTTTCAGGTGGAAAAATAGAGCGGGAGCAAAACTGGGTATGATTGTGCTTTATTCATGTATTTAATACAAAGTATTAATCAAACTTGGGAGCTGGCCATCAGA
>NW_015151521.1:242753-248949 GCF_000732505.1 Cyprinodon variegatus
GAAATCTGTATCACTGTATCGCTACAGTGCTGGTCCCCTTCTTCTCCACCGTGTGATTCACCGGCATGTCGAAAGTGAGCGGCACCTCATCCATGTTGGTGATGTGGCTTGGCTGGATTCGTTTGTCGGTGATGTGTTTGCTGCAGAAGGAGTGTAAGCTTGCCAGCTTTTCATTATAATCCGCTGGACGTCGCTGAGCAACTGTAATCCTGGTCCAGATGAAAAAATTGCACCATAAAACGAAAGCACCAGAATGGACCTCCTTGAAAATGTTCAATTTTCATTTCTTCCGCTAGCGTTACTGCTTTTAGTCGAACAGTGACCGTTGAAACGCTGGCCCCACTCGTTCTTTGCTCGATGATCCACCGCTCGAGTCTTTCCTCCAACTCGGGCCACCTCGCCTTATGTCCGCGGAAACTCAGCTGCGTCTTCTTCACCTGTCGGAGTTCGTTTTCCATCTTCCTCCACTTGCAAACCATCGATTCATTTATCTTGAATTCTCTCGCAGCTGCTCGATTTCCATGTTCCTTTGCATAGCTGGTAGCCTTCAGTTTAAACTGTACCTCATAGGCGTGTCTCTTTGCCATTTTTAGGGTTGTTAAGACAACAATGTTCTGCATAAAGCACATACCTGTTCTTTTATACACAAGACACGCCCACACCTCACCATTTAACGTTCTCATTTTCTGTTATACACAAGCCACGCCCACACTTCCCCCTTTAACGTTCTCATCTTCTCATGGTGGTCTCAACAACGTCCGCAGATATGGCGCATTGCACCATAGGGCGTGCCGCACATTCTGAGGGGAAAAAAAGACATTTATATGCACCTTACAGAGAACATGAGCTTTAGCTCTCCGCTAAAAAATACAAAAACTGTATTCACAGAAACGCTGCATGAGTACTGAAGCAAAAGGATGCACTCAGGTTATAGGATTTTTTTTTGGCGATTTCAGAATTTAAAAAACAGCTGAATATACCTGTAGACCACATTTTCCATTTTGATAAGAATTAAGGAAAAAAAAAAGTTGCCAAGTCTGTAAAGTCTTTGTTTTGTTACTTTGTGTTTATATATACAGTAAAGTTTGTGTTTTAAAATAAAAATATAATTAGTATGGACACATTTGCCAAGCACTGCATAAGATGAGCATATTCACCAGCTTTATTTTTACCAGCAGCTGGTGAAGTAAAGGCAAGCAAGTTGTTGGAACTATAATTGAATCACCATCTAATCACAGTTTCTTAAAATAGATAGATAGCTTTATTTGTCACTGTAGGGAACTGTTTCTCAGCGTTGTTTGCAGGCATTTACATTGAAGACGTACATACAGCAACATAACGTTAACATTTAATATTAACAGCAAAGAATTTTGAGATTAGTAGTTTATGTTACCTTTTTACTGTTTAATGATTTAATTGCTCGCAGTATGCAATAAGATTTTGTTCTATTTTTTGACAACAAAGAAAGGCAGTACCTTCACCCTGCAGGAGGGCAAAGGTACTGTGAAGGTACTTTTTAAAAACATGCTGTTCATAATTGAGTTTGAAATGACTTGGTTTAATATAATTTCCCTTGATTTCTTTTATGGAGGAAATATAAGCTTTCAGTTTTATCCAAGAAAATGTAATTTGATTAATTAAACATATGTATGTTTTTCCTTTTCAGCATATAAAACAGCAAAAAGTTTGAAGCAATCTTTAAAAAAACTGATTTTATACTGGACCCTTTCAATAAAAGCTATAACCTAAAATTGTCCTTTGAACCTTTGTAAATGTAGGTGCTGAATTAATCAGACAGTAGTTTATATTTCCAGTTGAAGGCTGGAAAGAAAAATCCAACAAAAAAACAGAATTGTTCATTGTGAAGAGAGAGAGAAAGCTATGACATGTCATTAAGAAGCCACTATGAGGGAATAGCCATCTGGAAACAGCAACAAGTTGCCAATTAGTGCAAAAAAACCCCAGCAATCCTTCCAGCTGCTGAAAAAAACATAGTGATAAATTCAGTTTCTTTGAAGCATTAGGAATAAAGTCCTCAATGAGAGCAATTTATTTTATTTATCTGTTTTTTTTTTACTTTGAAAGTAATGAAGCAAACTGATCAATCATGCTTGAATCTTTGTCAACAACACTAAACAGATGTGGTAAAAAGGCAAAAAAAAAACTAAAATTCTAACAACAAATGTAAAAGATGTTAATAATCTATAATTGCTTTAAAGAAATCATTGATAATGTCCTTAAAATTACATGCACAGTCAGTAATATATGAGTTCTTTTTTATTTAGGAGTGGACTGAAGCAAAAGACTTATAAATGCCAACCCCTTAAATAGAAAATACAAATTTTCCTTTAACAAATAAACAAGAAACAAAGCGCAAAGGTAACATCACATCAGTATCACATGAAGAAAGAGACAGAAGACCATTTAAATCCATAACACAGCAGCTGCATTTGTTACAGATCTTTGTACAATAAACCAAATGAATTAAAGGAACAATAATTAACAAACATTACAAAATTTCACAAAAAATAATGTAAAACTTCTCTATATAAGAGTTCATCATATTAGTGTTAATCTTTTTTAAATCAGAAGTACAGATGAATAGGACATGAACTCATCCTGTCAGAACTCAGAATGTAGGACCCAGAATTTAGGTAGACAGAACTAGAGTTATTTCAAAAAAGCTTTTATTAAATGCTCAGGTATCTGTGGCTCGTCATTTTGGACTAGCTGACTGGTAAAAACTCAGGTTAGTGACCACAAAACTCTGACAGGGAACAATAGCGAGCATGTGAGTCACTAACCTGGTTATTAAGTTCAGTACAAGCCCAGAGAAAGAAGTGGAATCTAGCCGGATGATTTCTACACAGCATGCGGTAGGAGCCGCCCAGAGAGTTCCAGGTGTGCAAGCAGAGCAGACTAACGAGCAGAAGCCAGGATGAGGAAGAGCAGAAGTATCACCAAAAACAACCAAAAAGTCAGTGTTGATGTGGAAGCAGATGTCCCGGGCCAGAGGATCAGAGATCCGAAGAGGTACCAAAGATAACTCCAAGGCGAGGTCAGGAGACAGATCAAAGGTCGTTAGCAGGCAGAATCCAATTGAAGTCCGCAGACTGATCAAGCAAAACACTGGGCACCATAGAGAACTCTCACCTACGGCTCAAATAATCTGGCATTGATGGCTGGGAACAAGCAGTTTAAATAGGAACTCAAACAGTTGGATCTGGTGAGTGAAAATTAAAACTGGTCAGAGCTAGGAAGGGAGAAGAAATGAACCAATAATCCGTTCATTAGTGCTAAAATCATGACTCATCCTCTAAACAGTTCCACTCAGTCACACCTTAAAAATGACAGACTTCCTAATTTAGCATATGCTCATACTTGCTTGCAGGTTTAGCAAATATAAATCGTCCTAGTTCATGTAAGGTGCTTTTTACATCAAACAATTTCTGGACACAATCCGGAACCATTTTATTTTTGTAATTTATACATTAAATTGTAAATTTTATAGTCAACTAAGTTATAAAATTTCTGGAGTTTTGGAGCTAATAAACAGATGATGAGTATGATGATTGTAATCGGCTTTATTAATGAGACGGACTGCATGTTTTCACAGATTGTTTCCTGTAACAGCTTTTAGGTGTTAAATCAGAGGTACAAAATGTCTAAACTCTTCTTTGCATAATTTTATTTAAATAAATAAAAAAAACAAACCTTCTCTACTTTTTTCCGGATCATTTGCTATTTTGTGGTGTTGTTCTTTGACATTAAAACCACATTCAATTCAGAATCTTAACACATCATTTGCTATTTTAAATAGATTTTCTTTATAGAGCAAAGGCATTTTATATTCATGCATCTTCCCCTAAAGTGTTCTGTGTTTTTTGGTACAGCAAACTCATCCTGCTTCTGGATACATGAAAACACAGTTTTCTTGCCTGCCGTGTTCAAAGTGAATAATATATTACGGAATATGATTTTAAAAGGAACAGCAGAAGGCTTAGTCCCAATCTATGATAGTCTGAATTATTTTTCTTTATTTTGAAGGCCAGTCTTCAACTACAAAAAGGAGCTACTTCCACCCTGGATTTATTCAAACGTTATTAGCCTTCTCTGGAAGACAGAAATTAGGATTTTTTTTTGTTTCATATAATGGTTGTCTAGTATGTTGTAAAATCTGATTACAGTTCCCTGCATTGACTTAATTTGCAACTACAGATCATTCATCATTCAGCAAAATAAATGCGCGTTTAGACAAAGTAAACATGAAATGATGGGGTTCCTCTGATCTCACATGATTATGAAAGCAGCGCTCTGCCCTGGAGCTAAAGAAATGTCATGCCTTTTTATGATTCTTTCATACTGTCAGATTGTTTCAAAAAAGAGAAAAAGGGCATGCATCACAAAAGGTGAAACATTAAGTCATTTTTTGGTGTTATTTCTTTTTAAATGCAGCAGCTATGATTTTCATTGTATTCAAATTGCTGTGAACACACAGCAACCTCAAAACCTTTGGCACCACTGCTAAAGGTGTGGAAAGGAAAGTTAAAATTAGGACTGTGAGTTTAACACATGAACTTGCTAATGCTGTTTGAGTGGGAGTGGGGACGTGCTGATCCTGAGTTAAGAGATCATCAGACAGAGGAATGTTCAATTTAGTTCATTGGCTCTGGGTGGTCTATCATGGCTGAAATGTCTCTTCAAAATTGCATGGAGGTTGGAGAGAGTGCCTCTAGACTGGGTGATGGTGGTGGTAGTTCCCCTCCATAAGAAAGGGGACTGGAAATCACACTTCTCAGCCTCAGCGAGAAGATTGCAATGGATCACTAGTTGTACTCTACACCCTCTGCAGGTTGTTGCCTTGTTACAGGCCTTGTTACAGGCAAACTCCCATACATGTATATTGTTGTCCATCTATCAACAGTGTCTCTTGTCAAGCAGTGTCAGGGGCACTCTAGGAATATGGAGCCGGGGCACTTTTACCAAGGGCTATTCGGTCTATGTAGAGCGGAGCAAGAGTTCAATCCACATTAAGTCAGACCTATTCCCCATGCATGAAGGACACTGGCAGGGTTAATGTCTCTCACCCTGCCTTTGTTCCTTTCATAATATGGTAAATAAAGTTTTTTTAATAACCTTTAAGGACAGAATTTATAGGTGCAGCCAAGGGCTATGGGATGTCTTCTTTTGGAACCAGTGGACTTTTGTCTTTGAGTTTTTTCAGATTATGTGGTTCTGCTACCCCTCGCAACCACAACTAGGATAAAGTAGGACGTAAAATGGAAGGATGTGGTTCTGTTGACTTCCTCCTGCCAAAACCAACAGCATGCACTGGGGCGGTTCACTGCCGAGTTTGAAGTAGGTGGGATGATAATCAGCTCCTCCAAGTCCAAGGCCATAGTTCTCGACTGGAAAAAGGTGGCTTTTTCCCCTTTAGTGAGGAGGAGAGTTCCTGCTTTAAGTGAAGGAGTTCACCCACAGTCAGGAAATCTGGATCATGATTGAAAGAACAAGAGCCCAAATGCAGGCAGCTTAAATTGGTTTTTGCTGTAAGGTTGCTATGCACTTGTGTCTGGGGAGAGGGAAGTCCGTTAGTGTCTGCTGAGAAACTAGAGAGTTAAGGTGGGTTTTTCAAACACAGCTTGAACAGCAAACAATCGACCTTCGCATTGACAAAAAAAGCCGGCTGTGACTCCTCCAACGGCAAGCTGCATGGTCTCTGTAACCTCCACCACAGCATGTCTGGTGATGCCATTACGTTGGGTTAGCGCTGATGAAGTCTCCAGTGTGACAGAAATCCAGAATGTAAACATTGGAAAGCAAAACGGAAGGGAGCCATGGTAAAGTAAGTGTTCGTTGTTTTCTGGCTGTTTTGTCCATCCAAACCCCTATTACCAGTGCTGTTGTGTGTTTATCGAATGCAAGTATAGTTTTGTTCGGCTTGTTTGGTCAGACGTGAAAGCTGTGATGATAGACCCGAATCTAATGTTCCCACTTTATGCTTATTTGAGCTGAGCTGTTTGATGGAGATTTTAACCAGGTCGCTTGTCGAGTTGTTTGATGATGCAAGTCACTGAGTTGTTTCCACTGCCACTCGCAGGTTTAAACAGGTTTTTTAGCCAGTGACAAAAAGGTTATTACATTAGTTATTTTTCAAAAGAAGGAAGAAAAGTTATAGTCATGGATTTTTTTTGTA
>NW_015151521.1:249107-264716 GCF_000732505.1 Cyprinodon variegatus
ATTACTTTTTGGAAATACCCCAAACAAAACAAAGAGGAGTAACTGTTATAAAGACAGTAAATACTGCTCAAATGAGTTCATCATAGTACCTAAACACATGTTACCAGTGCATGTGCTCTGTAAGCCTTTTCTTAGTATGTTGAACATTTAAAAAGGCTACAAGTTGAGGCAGTAAGTTTTTATCATTTTTTAAAAATCTATTATTTTAATTAAATTAGCTCATAGAAAACTACAAGGAGCTTCGAACTACAAGCCCAACATAGTAAGGCCCTTATTAAATATGGGGAAGCAGAAAGATTGATGTCACTGAATGTACTTTATTTAGTCTGGACACTGACAATGAACATTTTGAAAACCCTTTTTCTCAGGACATGCAAAGAAGATACAAAGGTTGACCCTAAAATATATTACTGATCTTTCATATAGTTGACAGTACTTGCTATTTTTTAATGTCCTTTCTTAAATGATTAGAAACCATCAGAGGTGAAAAATCCAGGTCCCGAAAGTAAAAAGGTTAGTTTACATACACTGGTAGCTGAACATCTGTTTAAGTGAACTGAATGAAGGAAAACTAGGTGAGGTTTTTAACTTTCTGGACCTGGATTAGGTTAAGTAATAGTATGGAAAATGAAAAAAAAACAAAAAAAAACCTGTGTCTGTCTGTTGCTTTCCTAATGGGATTCTGTCTGACACTGCTTATTGTGATTTTTCTGTGTCTGTGTTTCTTGCTGGTTTTCTCTTTTCAAAATTTAGAAGAACATGTGGAACATGAATGGGGGATTTCAAATCACACTTTAAGATTCCCTTTCATATTGTTTTTTTTCAATTTTAAAAAGTTTGGTATAGAACTAACTATACAAACTCTAAAAGCAAATCTATCTTAATTTTAGGTTTTATGAATTAAAATAAATAAAAAAGGATTAAAAAATTTTGCAAGTCATTTTTTGAAATCATTATGGTACAAGCAACATTATAGCTTTATCACACCTAGAATCCCTTGATGATCACACCAGGTCTTCTTATATGTTTACACACTTACAATGTTTATATGTTTACACAAATATTTGGATAGTACTAGCGGACAAAGTTTTCTACATGAAAAAATTTAACACATGTAAAGGAGGAGATTAACTGACTAATGATGCATGTTTCTAACTTAAATGATGAATGAAAAAATATGGCTAGCAATATGTACTACTACTGCGGTAGCTTTGAACAAAGAAAAAAACTTGAAATTTTATCTGCCATGCAGGCATCAAGTTGACAGTTTGTAATTATTGCATGTGGTATGCTTACCTCCTGCTTGTTGTTTTTGACTCACTCTCTCTGTGTGGTACACAGGAAGTGAATTTTGCTGGCTGGCTGTTTTTTAATTTCCCCCAGGAAAAGTGCTGAGGTGATTTCCTTGAGTTAACCAAATAATCATTATCTGTCATAACCTCTTCTCTATTATATTAAAGACATTATTGAAAAGAGAGCAATGAAAAAGCTAAACAAATGTAATACTGATAATTCCAGGAAGTAATTTCCCCTCATTTGCTAAGCGATACGGTAAATGCGTGCGCCTAAATTTGAAAAACAAACAAACAAACAAAAACCCCCCAAAAAACAAGAAAACAAAAGTAAAGCTTATTATGCACAACTGACAGAACATGCTAAGTATTTGCACTTCATCTCAAGTTTGTAGAGTAGAAAAGATTGTGTTTCATATTCTCTAAAACTGTTTAACTTAATTAAAATACGACATTCTTAAGGGCTGGTTATACTCCCGCAGCAGTGTGTCGCAGTGTTTGCGTTCACTGTGACACACATGCAGACACCCTGGTTTCTAAGTAGACTCACCAGCCAGACTACTTAAAGGCATAGTTGAGTAGTTTAGTAATTTATGAAAAGACCTGCCATCTCCACTTTGAAAAAAGATGCACATGCAAAACCCTGTACCCGCTCCTGAGAGGGAACGCCTCTGTTTAAATGTTGCCTTTTGCGTCATTGATAGAAGCTTACTTTCCCAAAGAAGATTTGCAATTTTTCCACTATGTCAGACTCACCAACAGTAAGTGAAAATGGTGACTAGGATGTAGGACGGCATTATGTAAACATATCACAAGAATGATTGACAATAAGGAGGACCACTTATTTTGATGATCCACCCAGCAAAAGAAAATCCTCCTAACTATGGATGTGACATAAAAATGCCTTAAAAAAAAAAGTAAATCAGCAGGCAGTTGTTAAAATTTTAACAATACAAACAACTCTTTTGTGACATAATAATGGGCATCAATAAAATAACACTGGAATGTTGATATTACACCTCTAGCGCTGTAATTGGTCTGATCTGTTTTAGACAAAAGGGAGCTTTACCAGACTGACTTCAGGCCCAGTAAGTCAGTCTGGCTGGGCAGGGTAAAAAAAACAACAAAAAACGATAGCATATTTTAGCAAATAAAACAACAAAAAAAGCATGATATTTCTAGCAGTATGCTTTCAATGATAAATGGCCTGTACTTAAATAGCACTTTTTCAAGTAAGAAGAGTTGACCAATGCACTTTACTTTACACTACATTCAGTCATTCACCCATTCACGCACACATTCACATGGTGATGGTGGCAAGCTACATTGTAGCCACAGATGCCTGGGGCTCACTGACAGAAGCGAGGCTGCCGTACACCGGTGGAACCAGGCCCTTTGACCACCATCGCTTTCCATAAATATGTTTTTATGGGATTAATATTAATTTTCACATTTAAAAACGTAATAAATACAAAATTAATCTGTCAAAAACTAAATGAATGTCGAACAGTTTCAATAAGAGTGGACTCTTCATACACTTTTTCTACAGAATTTTATATGAAGAAAAAATAACAAGCATATTAATTCATTTTTTTCAAACTTTGTTTGGTCTTCTAGGTAAGTATAGTTTTGTGAAACACAAACAGCAGTTAATATAAGAAAGGAGAAGCACAATAGTGCTCCTGTAAAGAACATTTAATAGCAGCTTGGAAAGCTTAGCAGACGTATATCCGATACCAGTTATGAAATTAATGCACCAACTAATATAATGTCAAACTGTTAATAAATAAGAAGAATAAGAATATATTTGCTTTCACACTGGGTGTTTTCAATTGTTTATAAACATGAAAAAGCAGTCATATTTAGTGTATTGTTAATACAAGAGCGTATTCTATTAGTTATTTGTTTATCCGATAATAGAATCATTTAAAACACTGAAGCACAAAAGCAGAGAGGCCTCCTATGTTCAGATTGATGTTATGGCTGCCCCGCAAGAAGCAAAAAAAGTATGACGTTTTGGATTTAATTATGTTGTCTGGGCCTGACATTTTATTCAACATTTTATCAGAATAAAAGTTTGAAATTTATAAATGGATTCAATTATTGGACTGAGTTGATTCTTTTAGGGAGGGTTTGGATTTGAAGAGTTGATTGTATAGTATAACAGCGGATTTTACTTTTTAATAAATAAAGGTGGTTGCAAATGTGTGTGTGTTCAGCAGGCTGAGATATTTGTGGTAGTGTTCATAAAGATAAGCTATAAAAGCCTAAAATAAAACAATAAAAAAATGAATATATTTTAATCACTTAAATCTGTTTTTTTGATAGTATGTTAATGAGAAATTATTCATCTTCTATTTTTATGAAACAAATACTGTTATTTCTTGTTTTTTCGCTGTTTGTTTCAATAAAAAAGATGAAAAAAAAAATTCCCAGGAAAATAGGGTCAATTAACACACAAAAAATAGAGTCAATCCAACATTGACTTAACACCACACTTTGAACTTCAACCTGACTTTGCATGATGGGAACCTCATATTCCTGCGCTTTAAAAAAACTCGAAAGAAGATTTTGTCATGATCTCCTTCTTAGGATTTTTTATTCTGTTTCAATTTTAACTTTGATTTAAGTCATTGTCTGTTTTCTAATTTATTAGTTTCATATCTATTTAGCTCCCTCAAAGCTTGTGACATCTGTAGCATTGTGCTTTGTGATAAAACTGTGCCTTTCAGTGTGGCCTCTTATTGTGGGCATTCTAAGGCACACCTGTGCACTAATCATGGTGTCTAATCAGCATCTTGATATGGCGCACCTGTCATGTGGACCGGATACTCTCAGCAAAGAGAAGTGCTCACTGTCATAGATGAAGACTGGTTTGTGAACAATATTTAAGGAAAATACTGATATTGTGTTTGTGGAAAAGGTTTTCTCATAAAAAAATAGAAGCAAAACCAAAAGTGTTTCTGTTTTTGTTGTTCTGTGTTTTTCTATCTGCTGAGTTTCTATCTGTTGTCCCCTTGTACTGACTCCTTTCCCCAAGCTCCCTTCTAGATACCTCTGTCCACACCTGCTCCAATCAGCTGATTACTCCATTCATTGTTCTGTGTAGCATATATACTCCTCCTCTGCAGTCACTGTTTCTGGATTCCCTTTAGCCTTCATTCTTATTTTTCTCTCTCCTGAGCGTCTCCTAGTTTTGATACCTGCTAAATTGTTTCTGCATGAATTTTATCCTTTTAAGAAATTTCCTTCCAAAGAACACTTACTTAAAATGTCTGCCTAAAAAGATTTAGCTATTCATTTGTTCTCTGCTGTCTTCCAGGTAAAATTATTGAATGGGGTATGATGTCCCATTTGTAGAGTACACTAAATATTTAATAAGGTTAAAACACAATTTTGGTTTAACATATTAATGCCCCTGCTATAAATCAGTATATTCCACCACACACAATAAGTAGACATGAAGACTGCATTTTAATTAAACTTTTCCTATTGATATAAACTGACTAATCAGTCCAGTTGCTGATTCATGTTCGTATAACGAATCTTAAGCTAACAACTTCTATGTCTTCAATATTCACTACATTGTTGATTAAATTAATTTATTTTCGGCTGCTGTATATGTTGGCTTCTTGAAGGCGTTAATTTTCTGCTGCTGTATGTGTTGATTTCAGAATCCCACCACCCCCATGTTTTTAAAAACTCTACCTTAAATTACTCATGACTTGATGGAGTACAATTTTCAACCTCTAATCAAAACAAGTCGATACCACTAATTTTTATTTGCCTCTAATTTACTCAAATTGCTGCAGGTCAAATGTGACCTGCTAGTTCTGTAATTAAGTTTCTAATAATAGGAATGCCTTTCACCACAATGCACTGACAATGAACATGAAGTAAAACTCTGTTTTATCTTAACTCTTCTATGATAATGAGTCGTCTCAGGATATAAAGTACATTTTACAATTGATAACAGCAGGAGAAATGCACAGTCAGTGTAAAAAGATAAAAAAGAATAATCTCTGATTATGAAATTAGTTTATTCTCTCCTCTAGTGCACAAAAAGACTCAACACAGATTCCACTAGTCTGTCGTTATAACATGTATTTTAAGAACTTATCATTCCAGTTAATAATTGTTTTAACAATGAACACAATTTAAACTTAAAAAATAACACCCTAAATACTCTTGATATTTACAAATCCATAAAATATTTTTAATCCTATTACCAAATTGTCTGGTTGATCACATATTATCACTAAATCGGATCTTGGAATGAGTTAGCAAACACCATGATAAATCCTTTGTTCTACTTTGGCAATTCAGAGATGTACAGTAATAGCAGCAGGCTGACTGAAACTTTGCTCACCAAATCAATACTTCAAGCAATCGTGGTCAAAATACAAAATTATGTTCTAAAGTGTTGGTATGAAAGGGACTGCAGCTTCTCTGACCTTGTATCCCTCTGAGGGTTATCTAGGATATTCATAGTAGGTCAACATATCACCTCCAGTTTACTGAGCGACATACAGAATATAAAAATACGTTTTCACCCTATTTTTATTTTTTTTTTAAAGTTATTTTCACATCCAAAAATTAAGCTAATCACTATATAGATGAAAGCCAATTTAGTGAGCCATCTGAAACAACTCCAACTATGCGCTTTCAAAGTAATTTAGTGGATTAAACTATTTTTAATCCATCTCCCTATTTGAACATGAAGTTTGCTATCTTATTTTAATTTCTCAACTAATCCAAGGGATTATTGCTGTAAATTGTCAGGAGCCTTTTAGTTCTCTTTGCTTAATAAACAAGATTAAGGTAGAGAACTGGGGAGAGTTTGAATGTTTATGTATACGTGTCACAGAGAACAGCAGAGCGATTTATTACAAAGACCACACTTGGTCACTTGGCCATTGTTCCCCTGACAAACTTCCCCACATACAAACATATTAGGTTTTCACTGAATATTACAGTCTCTCATCTATTTTCAAAGGAAATTCAAACAATACATTCCCAACAGTGCTGGCTTCGTAAAAAAAAGGTAGAACATTGTTTATAAGTATTAGTTTTAAAATAAAAGAGGATGTGCCAGAAAAGCCATGGTGGGGTACAACTCTTCCAAAGAAAGAATGTCAGTTTGAACTAAATAGAAAAGTTATTATAGTTTGAGGTTGATTTTTTTTCCAGAATTTGTTGTTATTTATATTTTTTTTTCTGTCAAGTCTCCTGAAAAAAATTTAAATATGCAACATCTCTACATAATCTCTGTTTTTTTCCTCCCTCTTATCTTTATAGATAGATAGATAGATAGATTATGGATGGAATATCCTCAACATCTGCAAGTTTTACAGCACAAGTTGTTAGTCTGAATGACAATACATATATATCACAGTGTGCTATTTCCAACAAGCACCTGCTTCTGTTGCTGTTAGTGGACCCACAATTTGTTAAGTCTGCCACAGCTGGTCGAGGCACAGAGAAAACCAGCTTTGGTTTTATCTATGAAAAAAGGCTGAGTGGGAAAAAAAATACAGAAATGCAGTTGGTTTGCCCCTTAGGGGAGAAAAAAATGGGTAAGTTGCTGCCCTGATTCCATCACCAACCCTGGACCTCAGGCTGACAGTCAATCAGGTAAAACACAGCTCTACTCAGATAGCTGAAAAACTAAACTGTGCTTGGAAATTTGACTTCAACTATTGCTGATGTGGTGGTGACTGAGCTTGCAAACTAACATCTCAAACATACCTGCATGCACATTGAGCATTTTATTCACATTCACTCAGTAATATACAGTGCAAACAGTGCAGCATTATACATTTATAAGCATCCAATATTTCTTCAAACATAAAAAGGAGAAGAGGACATACGTTACCTCAGTGAGCGAAGAGAGATGTGGTTCCTGGGTTAGAGTCAAAGATTATTTTGCCGGTGCCATCTGTCAAGCAGGTTGGCTCCAAAGGCTGTAAAAGCAAGTGTCCCTCTACCCCCCCTCTATTCACCCCCTCAGTTTCAAAACAAAGTCCCGTCTTCAGAGCACGGAGCCACGTTTGACAAGAAGGGAAACCCTATTCAAGCCTTGAAGCCAAACTGCAAGAGGCTTAAATCCCCAAGGAGAAAAATGAAAGATGCACCTCTTTCTCCTACTTGCTCCTGTTCTATTCGCCGCGGCACAAAGATCTGTGTCCGTGTGTTTCTTCTGTCTCCTGCTTTTTTTCTCCTTCCCTCTCCCCTTTCTGATCCCACTCTACTCACACATTCCGCTCTCTCGCTTATTCTGGCAGAGCACACTTCACCCACTGAGGCTAGCACAGGCACACAAACCCTGTCCTGTGCAGACAAACATATGCAAATATCACAGAAAAATAAACACATTCACACTCACACATTTTAGCTCCCACAATACACACAGTGTTTGTGGTACAGGGGTTTGCTTCCACCCACAGTTGTCGTCACATAAAACAAATTTATCTCAGCTTTGGATGTGTTTCATCATCAACTTGATCTAGAAAAAAAAAATGAACTAGATGTGCCTAAGGCTAAAAGAAACACAATTTTTTTTTTTGTAGTTAAGAGACTCCCAAACGTTCAGTCAGAGGAGTTGTGTGTGAATGCACCTCCACAGATCTAAGGAAATCACGGATGTGATGTAACAACCAATGTCATGACAGACTTGAAAGATTGTGTTGATTTTGGAACAAATCCTATTTTCTTAAGATTACCTAATACTAAATATATAGCATATGTGTGTGTGTGTGTGTGTATGTGTGGACATTTAAGAGTACAGTGTAAAGCTACACTAAGCCTAACTGCACTCTCTCTAAAGATGTTCTATTTTCAGCCTCCCGTCGTCATAATACACACCAGAAGAAAGAGGATAGCTAGGCACTATTATGAAAATCTCCCCTAAATCTGCCCCCTCCTCGTTACACCATTGCTGCATCCACCTTCTTATCTTCCTCCCTCCATACCGAAAGCCTCCACACATAAGGGAGAGCAGCAGGGGGGACGCCGTTGTCTGAGAGATATAAATAGTCTGCAAGTGACCTGATTCATTGATGGTTAGAGCAGCTAATGGCAGGTAGTTATATAGAAAGTAATGACAGTGGAGTTAACATCAAAAAATTGTCTGTCAGGAAATTGCTAAACACATACACTAAAGTTGTTTTCTTCTTGAAATGATTAACTGTTGTTTTCCTTTGGGGATTTCTAGGTTTCCTCATGCCAAAAATAAGCTATTTCTTCTATAATGGGGCTGCTGGATTGGACTATTATTACACACCTAATTTAGCCTGCCAACTTTCCCCCTAACAGGGTCTCTTATATGGGATGCCTCTTTGAAAATTTGAAAGGTTCAGATGTATCGATAATGAGGTGATGTGGGCTTGGTCCCACGCAAAATTTATGGCAGGCAATCTGTTAGAGGTAGTTGCTCTGTGGTAACACCCCACTGTAGGATATGCCTTAATAATATGAATATATATATAAATATATATATATATATATATATATATATATATATATATATATATATTTATTTAACAATTCCATCCATCCATTTCCCGTCACACTTTTCCCTAACTTTAGTCAGGTCAAACTTCTGCAAAAATAAACTTTCCACTTAGGAGGCAACACTGATTGACAATCACTTTGACAGCTTGTTTTGAAGTGGAATAGGCAATGGAAATGATTGGCAATTTCAAGACACACTCAACAAAAGAGTGTGTCTTGCTAATGCAAGCTGTAGCAAGAAAGTTTACTGTATCTGTCAGCGTAATGTCAATAGGGTATAGGCACTACCAGGAGACAGGCCAGTACACCAGGAGATGTTGAGGAGGCCATAGGAGGGCAGCAACCCAGCAGGAGGACCTATACCTCTGCCTTTGTGTAAGGAGGAACAGGAGGAGCACTGCCCGAGGCCTGCAAAACAAGCTCCAGCAGGCCACAAATGTGTATGTGCCTGCACAAACTGTTAGAAAGCAACTCTATGAGGGTGGTATGAGGGCTTGACATCTACAGATGGGGGTTGTGCTAACAGCCCAACACCGTGCAGGACGCTTGGCATTTGCCAGAGAGCACCAAGCTATGGACTGCCCGTTCCCTGGACCATCTGATTGAGCACAACGTCTCGATGCGTCCACCAATGTTACTAGTGGCTTGTTGTTCTGACAGTAGGCGAACAGGTATGAGAGAATGGAAGAGACATGCAGCAAAGGACAAAAAGCCGGATTCACTCCTTAGTCGGCCTCGTCGAGGAAGTCCAACGCACATGGGTCGTGCGCACTAACCACTGCACCACTGCACCACCTGCACCTCCTCATCCCCCAATGTCAAGTTACACCACATACAATCCAAGGGTTGACAGACGCTCTAGACCAGGTCTGGGGGGAGATCCCTCCGGAGACCATCTGCCACCTCATCAGGAGCATGCCCAAGGTTTGTAGGGAGGTCATACGGGGACATGGAGGCCATACACAATACTGAGCCTCATTTTAACCTGTTTTAAGGACATTAAATAAAAGTTAGATCCTCCTGCAGTGTGTTGTGTGTGAATCCAAATCCAGGCCTCCATTGTTTAATAAATTATTTTCAATGACAATTTGTGTATATACGTATACATACATGTATGTATATATGTGTCCCATGTGTCTAATTCATTTAATTGTTATTATGATTAAAAATTAAAACCAAACAACCTAATTGGCTGATTACACACCAAGATTTTCACTCTTATACTACAGCAATTGAAATATGCTGACTTAGTTTTTTTTTTTTTAAAACACTCGTGTTTGAAATGGAAAAAGCTTATAGCAGTGTCTGTTTTGTAAAATGGGTATTTTTAAGGGCTTTTTAAAAGCGTTTTTCCAATTAATTTATCACATTATTGATAACTTTCAACAATGGTCTAAAGAATCAGATTCTTAACATACAATATCAGTCATGTGTTCTATGATTATCCTGTTTGAAGCATGACACCAAATGAAGCATATTGTGTGCTAAAAAATGTGTTCTTGTCCAATACTTACAGCAAGCTTAAAGCATGAATGGGAACCCAAGGTGGAATTAGTTTTGGGGGAGGCAATATAATCTTCTAACTTGAGCTGCATTCATGTGCAGATTTACTTCTTCGGCTTCATTAAAAATGGATTTGGACCAAAGTTAATAATGTGTCCTTAATCAGAGGATCATTGTGTCGATGTGGATAAAGCAATGTAACAAACTAGCACTAAATGGAATCCAGAGACAAATTAAAAAAACTCCAGTTTTTTTAATTTGTTGTTACACTTGAAGTTTTACTAATTGTGGTTTATCACTACTAAAAAGATTAACTACAATATTCTCTGACTTTGAAAAGAATAACAGAAATCACGTAAAATGGTTTTTTGTTGACTAAAAAAGGAGATACCGAAAGGAGTTAAATATTTAAAGAGATGGAAAAACAAATTATAATGCACTAGACTATTTTGGCTTTTAAACTTTTTTTTCTTCAAAGATCTATTAAGCATTCCTTATATTAAGGCCAAATAGTTTAATGCATATTGGCTGCATGTGAGGTGGGATTTACAGGTAGTTTCCAGCCTTTTCTCTAATCCACACTTGACCACCAAGTATAATTTATTCTTTTGGATACAGATTTTTTCCAGCAGGACTCAAAAGCCTTGGCATGATACCACAAGAAAAAAGCTTTTTAAATTACCACACCAGACTTAATGAGCATTATCTGTATTTTCATGATCAATGCTCAATCTGTTTTTCATTTTCAGACCCATATCAAAAAAGGTCCTTGGGTCTTTCATGCTAGGATTAAAGATAACTTCTATAAGTTTGATTTTAGCTTCATGTACTGCATTTCACCAACGAATCTCCTTGTTATTTGATATTATCCGGTCCCATTTTCATGTCATAAAAATAAAAATGTACCAAGAAGCTGTTCCATTTTAAGATGGATGAATATAATTCATGCTTTTTCTGTTAAAATTTTAAAAAGAAAAAGTTTTTTTTTGAAACACAGTTTTAAGTTCTTGCATAAGTTGACAAGTGGAGAAAAGGCAGCTGGTCCCCGGTTTAGTTTTCTTACTGCTTATTTGACTATCAGGTTGATTTGATAACTGCCACATTTTTATCCCTGTCACCCATACCTCTGTGGGCAAAATGCGATAAAGTGGTTCACATTATTTGATATTTAGATTGGATTTACCATTACAGAATTCTAAACTGACCAGAAACTATTTTAGACCAAAGTGGGAAACTGAAAATCTTTATTCTAGTTATAAAAGAGAGGAAACAGAAAATAAAATCCTTTCCTGGGTATAGTACTATCTTAGATTAAGACAGATACGAAACAACAAATGTAAGGACAACCATAAACTGAACTTAGACTTGGACAAACGTTATTGTCATTAACCTTTCTGTCACTACCAATTAATTGGATTGTTTTGCCATTCAATGGTCTTGGGGTTTGTTTTCAACATTTTTTTGTTTATTGTGTTCATCAGTTCTTTCATTATTAAGTTCAGTTAATAATGAAGGAATTTTTTACTTTAGAAAAGTCTTGATAAATAAGTTTGTATGTTTAGTTTTTTATGGCCCTTGTGTCATTACCATAACCCGGATAATTTAGAATTTTCACAGACATGTTTCCTAAGTTGTTTTTTGGTTGTTGTTGATTTTTTTTTCTGTGTATTTTAGGTGATATTTCTATTTCAGCTCTGTTAAAGTCTTGCTGAGGTTAGATAGCTTCTATGTGGTCGTGTTTAGGTTCTCTGTTTCCCTCTATTCATTATCATTCACTACAATGAGGCTCATTCAGTCCACCTCTGTCTGTCAGTTAGTCTGTTGCTACTGGCCTGTTTTACCGGCTATTTGGGTTCCTGTTTCCTCTTTGTTCTCCCCTGGATTCTTCCTTTCTCATAATGTCCCATGTCTGTTGCCATGCCTGTTATCCCCCTGTGACTTGCAGTAATATTTTCACTTTTTATTTTTTAATCAAACCTTTTTCAGACAAAAAAAATGTCAGATTCTTATCGAATAACAGACAGGCAAGGCTGTTTTTGTCACTACCTCATTTACCCTTTGACCGAGGGGAACTAAATTGTTTAAATTGAATGCTTTTGGACTGAGTCAATAAAATTAGAGAAGGAAAAAAATAGATTAGAGAATAAACCATGTGTGAAAAATATATATGTGTTCTTTACTGGAACAAATAATGATCTAAAAACAGCTTAAGGAAAGCAAAACAATTAAGAGTTATATTCATTGCTTATATTCAAATAACCTGATACTTCATTACATAACAGACAACTTTGAGAAAAGATATGGATATAGATATTTTGGACCATGGTTTGGGGACAAATGATTGTGCTGATACTCACTACAAAACTATAAACACGTAAGTAAAACTAATACAATATAAATGCTTAATGCACTGAATGTAAGGGCTCACTATTATACTATCGTTGAAAATGCGGATTTGTCCAGAAGTTCTGGTGGAGAAAGGAGAGAGAAATTAGAGATAATTTCAAAGGCATTTATTCTAGAACCTAGTTGCAGCATGAATATCCAAGCTTAAATTCAGCTTTAATTGTCCTGTCCTCACATAAGTAATCTTTGTAGTGACCAGGTATGGCCTTTCCTGGAGTGAAGGAGTTGACATACATCAAGAAAAAAAGCTGAAACGCTGTGTTCACAAAAACAGAGGTGTGTGTAGTTATCTATTTGAAACAACCATTTTTAGAAAAACAGAAGCCTCGTGATGAGCTTCAGATACAGGGTTTGGAAATCACGGTGACCTTTGTCAACCGCATGCTGTCTTCATGCACACTGTGATGTGTATGCTCCTTCCGCTGGACACTCACAGATTCCTTTAGTAACAATAGAGGAGAAACTTAACACCTAAAGGTCAGCTACAGGGGACAGACACTAATGCTCACAGTGGATGTCATAAAAGCAGCTTGGGAGGATGATAAAACAAGGAACATTTTACAGTAACTGAAACATTTAGCTAAATAAGGGAACTGAGCTCTGTGCATTACCCTTAGGGAGTTCCAAGATTTATGTAAATTCTGATCTATATTGCTCTTTGTAAAAATGTCATGGCTGGTGTGGTTTAAATGCCAGCTAAAACATTGATAGAAGAACAAATGAAAAGAAGATGAAAAATATATAAGGTAATAGTTTTTTTGTATAATTGAGAAAGAGTATACACCAAAACATTATACAGGAAAAAATGTTGCATTCTGTATATATAAACTATAAAAATTGACCTTTGGTTTGAAGATGAAAACATCCTCATCTCCATATCTTTTATGTGCCGGCACTTTGTCACACCAGTTAATTAGAAAAAGGCCAACGTTAGATAGCAGCATGCCTGAAGACATTCCAGTGAACTTAAGAGGAGAGTTTTACCTTTAATAGCTGCTGTTTTATGAAGCTATTAGGATTAAATTGTTTGCCACTAGCTTTTAGATGGAACCTTACGAAGATATTCAGACACCTTAAATTGTTATTGTTTGTCATTTCAAAAACATCAACCCTGTGATATTTTGTGATAAACGTCCAAGCACTAACGGAGTTAGACTTTTTGTGTAGGGGGGCATAAGGGGGGCAAGGCTATCTCAGGGGGACTACAGACTATGAGAAAGAATTTTTTTTACTTTCATAATGATAACAAATTGGAGTTTCTAAGTGTTAACTATAGTGAAGTGCGTGTCAGGAACAGAGGGGATAAGATTTGTGTTTGTAATGTGCCATTAATAAGCTATGTAGCAAGAACAAAAGTCTGAAAGACAACCTGGTGTATGTCAGTTTATCTGAATATCTTGAAAACAGAGGGGCAAAATATACACAGGCAGTACAGGCCATTTACCATTTTGCCTTATTTATATACTGCTTTCCATTGTTTCATTATCCCCACAGTGGCCATGGTTGCCTGTATCATGCTTTGATATTTTGAAAAAAAATGCAAAATTAAGCCGTTTATTCTTCCCTATTTTTTGCTCTGTCTTCCAGTGGTCTCCTACTGTATCTTAGATCCTATAAAACCATCTCTTTTTTATTGTCAATCTCACTTCTTTTTCATTAACCCTTTATACGGCACTCAGTGAAATACTTTGCAAATCAAAATGTCAAGCCAAGAGTGTTATTGGAATCAGGACAAGACCTCATTACCTTTTTAACATTCAAAAAAAAAAAGGATGGCAAAAAAATTAATACCAAGAATGTAATAACAAGAAATGGCCACTTGCGCTAATATATATAAAAGAAAAATAACTAAAGTGCTTACATAAGAAAGTCATGAAAAACACTTGCAGAGTGAAAGAAATATTTTTAACTTAGCTTTTTACCTTTTTATCAATTTGCTAACTTTGTTTTTTCACCTAAATTTACAGTAGATACTGTAATAAACCATTAGGGGACTTGTCATTCAAACCCAACCCCCCTGCCCCCCTTCTAACTCTGCTTCCAAGTATTGCATAATTGTGAAGAGGAAAAAATGTTACTTAGATTTTAAAATATTTGTGAGTGAGGTTTTGCTATTAGAGCTCTTTGCTTGCCTTTCATGTTCAGCAGATAGAAGAAGCTTTGGTTGTTCATTAATGCAGATTGTAAGAAGTCATCTTAGGCAAAACATAGGTAATTGATTATAGGAATGTATTGCAGACCTGTTGCAATACTTCTTGCAAAACCCATCATGCCCAAAAAATCTGGTTCATGACCCAGGGCTCATGAGTCAGGAGGAGCAACTCTGCTCCTCCACATTGAAAGGACTGCTTTAAAGGAAATGCCCGGTCAGCAAGGAATAACCAATGGGTCATTATTTATACCTAAAACTAATACGTTTGAGGTGATTTAATGATTTTAGCATTAGTAAAAAAAAAAATAAAAACAATATTTTTTGTCGCAATCACTGAGTCTGGGGAACGGCCATATTTGCCCAAATATAGTTAAACTTCACTACTGATATCTTCCGGCAGTGACGTGCGGTACACCTAGTGCCATTCTCCTTGCATTATAATCAAAATCAATGGGAACTACTAGACACACCTGCAATCAATAATAATTATTTTGAGAGGATTTCACCATTGAAATTTGTGAGAACTCTAGTTAAACTGACAATGCCCACATGCATGGCAGTTTGATGTTGTATTACATTGGGTGAAAGTGAAAAGAAAAGTAGTTATTTCACCTCTCCAATTCATGATCCACCTCGGGTTGCCAACTTTAAGAGGGAGGGTTTGCCATTGAACTTCTGGCCAGAGAAAAAACACGTCATTAATCCGTTACACTCTGCTTCGCTTAGTGCACTGGTCGTCACCAT
>NW_015151522.1:0-5210 GCF_000732505.1 Cyprinodon variegatus
AAGCATGCTTAGCGTGAGGGATTGTATTTGAGTCGATGAGTCAACTGTTTTTCCTTATATAGAAAACTTTGTATAAATTTCTCTGTATGATCTGGTTGAACTGTAAAGTGCCTTGAGATGACTTGTGTTGTGAATTTGGTGCTATATAAATAAACTGAATTGAATTGAATGTGTGTGCGCATGCTGACACGGACTTATAGCTAAGTCCTGGCTGATGACGGCTCCTCTGTCATATCCTCATATACAGCAGTCCATTCTTTATCTGCAACTTTTCCTTTTCTCTCTGCAGCAGCATGGCCTCCTGATGATCTGTCTGGAAACTACTGGGCCAATGTCCAGATTTGATCTCTCTTTTAATCCTTTCAATAGCGTCATCTGAGTCTTGCTAATTTTGTAGGTCTGTCATACTGAACATAGATCAGAAATAGCAGATGGAGATACACCCAGTTGATACACACATCACATGCTTTCAGAGAGCCTAGCAACTCTTACAGTTTTGCATAGGGCTTTCACTCCAGATGGGGTATCCACCCCTCCTCTATGGAGTTTGCATTCCTGGAAAGCAGGTCGCCATCCACATTCTCCCTGCCTCCCTGCCCCCTAATCGTGAAACTTATCAACAACAGCCCACTTGAGCGCAAGAAACTCAAGTTGATGGACCGGATATTTTCTCTCAGAGTTTCTCAGCTTTCAACTGGCAAAGGCTACCGGACGCAAGCTTTCTGGATGTTCCTGGTTGAGTACAGCACCTAGCCCATCAAAGCTGGCATCCACATGCAACATATAGGGCTTAGTTGGATCAAGAAAATGCCAGGACTGGTGTATTTGTAAGGCACTGTATTATCTTCTTAAAAGCAGTAGTGCAAGCCAAAGTCCACCCGTTTCCAAAGGGTTCAGATTTCTTAAGGTAGGCAGAGTTGGAGTTAACTACTTTCTTTCCTTTTTTAACAGCAGGGTAGCCTTTGGTTAAGTCTGTCAGGGGTCTCACAAT
Organism: Cyprinodon variegatus; assembly: GCF_000732505.1. Classification (NCBI taxonomy): domain Eukaryota; kingdom Metazoa; phylum Chordata; class Actinopteri; order Cyprinodontiformes; family Cyprinodontidae; genus Cyprinodon; species Cyprinodon variegatus. The sequence continues at coordinate 992 of NW_015151522.1, forward strand.
GGATGAGTAGTTGGCAATGAATCGTCTGTAGTAGCCACAGAAACCCAAAAATGACTGAAGGCTCTTAAGATCTGTGGGCTGCTCCCAGTTAAGAACTGCTTTGATTTTTTCTGGATCAGTAGAAATTCCTGAAGCAGACACGATGTGGCCGACATATTTGACCTGAGGTTGACAGAACTGACACTTATTAATAGACACCTTCAGACCATATTCTTGTAGTCGGTCCAAGACTTTGAGGAGACGTTCCTCATGTTCCTCTAGTGTCCGACCAAACACTATAATGTCATCCAGATAGACTAACCATTGCAGGAGGTTCATGTCTCCGACACCCATTTCCATTAATCTTTGAAAGGTTGGCGGGGCCTGTAATGCCTTGGGGCATACGCTCAAATTGGAAGAACCCTAGGGGGCAGATAAAGGCCGTTTTCTCCTTGTCTTGCTCAGCCATGCCAATCTGGTAATAGCCATTTCGGAGGTCCAATACAGAAAACCAGTGGCTTCCTGTCATACAATCCAAGGCTTCATCAATCCTAGGAATGGTGTATTGATCAGGGGTTGTTCATGCATTTAGGGTGCGGTAATCAATAAACATCCAGATGGAGCCATTCTTTTTTCTTGCAACTACGATGGGCGAAGCGTAAGGACTACATGACTCCTTTATTATTCCTGCTGCCAGCAGTTTTTGTAGATGGCTCCGCACGTCATTGATATCCGCAGGGGCCAGACGTCTTCATCTTTTTCGAAAAGGTCGTGAGTTACTGAGGCCAAAATGCCAAAATGGTACCCTTAGAGATGGCTTTTTGACTCATTTTTTAACACCAGTGAGAAGCTGTTTACATTCAGGTCAGATGGTAAGAGGACACATGGTGGAACCATTATTCCATCAGGGAGAGAGGGCTGCTCAGGAGGCTCAACCACCAACATATCCTGCTCCCAGGACTCTTTTGCAATGACTTTACAGGCAGCCAGGGCTGAACCACCAGGCGGGACCTTAGGAGGTCCAGGACCCATCCATCTCATGTGTCCAACATTATGATCCCCCGGGGCTGAGCGGTGTTTCTGTTTAAATGTCTTTGGTGATCTGACAGAAACTCTCCATGACTGAGCTGGTCCCTGGCAGTCAGGTTCATCTGACCAGGCATTGGTTCCCATGATTACTAGTGCCTGATCTGGACCCTTAGTGTAAGGGCAGACCAGGGCTAACACCGTTGAGGGTTTGAATGAAAACCATCCTCCAAGAACTCAATATTCATAGCTATATAGCCCTTGTATGGGTAGCAGGATTCACTGAGTCCCCAGAGGGCCAAGCTGGAAATAGGATGAAGAGGTAAGTGGGACAAATGGTCTGTGTACCAGCTTTCAAATATTATGGTAACACAAGAACCACTGTCCATCAGGGCGGTTGTTGGTTGACCTTCAATGATGACCTTACTGAGAGAGGCCTCTCCTACTTGTCCCTCGGGGATGCCTGTTTCATATTGGGCGTCAACTGCATTCCTTTTGACAGAGCAGTTGGTGCTTAAGGCCTCTTTTTCCTGTTTGTTTGTGTCATTAGTTCTTTTTTGTCTTCTTAGAGAATGAATCAGTTTCTGAATGATCTTGCCGTGGTCTTCAGGGGCTGTACAATGAGTAGACACATGCCCTCCTTCCCCACACCGATAATAGAAGAAATCCTCTTCGTCATAGTTGGTGTGACTTGTTCTTTGGCAATTAAGGTGAGGGGGGCTTATTCACTTTATTGGCTTTGTTTACTGCTCTCCATCTTGCTCCTTTAGTCTCAGAAGAATTTGTGTGTGTCACAGTCATCATGTTGAGATGATGCAGCACATCTTCAACTTGTTTTCTTAAAGCCTGGACTTCATAATCTTTACTGGGTTTCATTTAATCTGTGTGAAATAATCTTTGAACATTCGCAGCAGCTTTTAACTGACCAGTAGTGAGTTCAGATACCTGAGCCTGCAGCTCCTGAACTTCAGATTCTGACTTATTTTCATCTTCCACCCTCACCTGCTTGACAAATGGTCTAGTTGAAGGAGCAATATTTTTCTTCCTTACTGCTTGTTGAAACTCTTCTTCTCTGATTTCATTCAACAGTGTCAGGAAAGGAGGAGGATTACGCTTTCTTTCTCTTAGGCGTAACTGTAGTAGCAGTATTTCAGACTCTGTGGTTCCACAAAGGACATGGTCCACACATGCGCTGTCTCCTTGTTTGGGAGTTATCCCTCCTCGCTTAACAACTTTAGTTAACTTTCGCTCCACTCTCCGTAGAAAATCTGAAAGTCTTTTACCTGTGCTTTGGCGTAAGGCTCTGAAGGAGAAGTAGAGATCCTCAGGACTCTGGCGATCCAAATGCTCTTTCCAAAGCATCAATATATTCCTCTGGGAATGCATCTGGATCCTCAGTCCTTACGGCTTGAGCGATTTCCAGGGCAGCCCCTTTCAAGCTTTCTATGATTCTATTACGTTTCTCTTGTCTGGAACAGTCACTCTCGTCCATCATTAGCTGTGCTTGCTCCATCCATGTCTCCAAACTCTCCTCTCCTGGAGGTGTGGGACTTATGCCAGAATATGTTCGGAGACGCCTGAAGACATTACTTTCTTGGGCAGGCCAAACGGTCTTCGCTAGCAGATCACCAACCGCTCTTATGATTCACTCTGCAGAGTTTCCTGGCATAGAATCTGATGACAGCATTTCTGGTGCAGCTGCTTCTTCAGTAGATGTAGGACTATCTTGTGAGAGAGGATCTGTTTGTCTCTTCTCAATGTTGTTTTCTTTATCTGCAGGCCCGTGCAATGTCCAGAGTTCACCTCATTCAATGGGTTGCACATCCAAAGGTATAGCTTTTGTGTTTCCTCTTTCACTACACTCGCATAATACCATCAATGACAGTAATTGAGGGTTAAACATACGTCCCCTCACCCTAACTCGTCCTAGAGCTTTGATAGTCATCAATGTTAGTTCAATTAGCTAAACTGCAGTCTTGACAGGGACCTGTTTCACTACAAGTGCATGGGATGCATCTAAGCCATAATGCCTACGTCTGACCCACAATTAATAAGACTTTGTAAAAGTAAAGTTTTTATTGACCAACTTCAGAATGCAAATTACAGCAGACTTTTAGAATTCCCCTTCACGTTGGAAAACGTTACTAACCACCCTTTGTCAAACTGAATAAATATAAATGAAAACAGGTATAGTCTGCTAGCCTTTTTCTTTACCCTTTCAACAAAATAGAAAAATGCAACAAACTACAAATAAAATAATACAGGCTTTGTCAACCACCTGGTTTATAAACAGGGACTTTCCCTTTCTGTTAAATGCTTATAGAGTTCTAGATAAAATAATTTTTAACAGTCCTGACCACAGAGGAGTCCTTTAGTATTAACTTCCTTTCATAAAAAATAAAGTTTCTAATCAGTGGGCCCACCAAAAAATAAAAAATAAAACAAATGAATGCCGGCACTATAGTCTATGATCCCCGTTGCAGGCCTGATACGGACGCCACTCACCACTGGTCCTCAATCCACAGTGACAAGTTTATATAAACTCCTGATGACTCGTCTTTTCAGATGGTCTGTTAATCCATGCCTTTCTAGGTAAAGGCGGAGGGAAGCATAGCCAAATCCAACCGGCCGTCTCAGCGCAGGTGCAGCTTGTCTCTCCCTCTCTCCACCATCTCCGGTGCAGACCTTCAGCATCCAGCTCACCGCTGCTCCTTTCTCGGTCCGTCAGCAGTCCCTTGGCGCTACTGCAACAGCTAAGTGTTTGCACAGTTTAACCGATTTTCCAAAAAAAAAAAAAAGGCTCAGAAAAGTTCCAGCAAAACTTCACAGAGTCTCCTCTCTTCTCTCTCTGTTTTCCTCTTAGTGCCGCCCCCAGTCAATCATAATTTAGGAAAAGTGTAATCACCCAATAGCAACTGACTTTAGGCAGAGCCAAAAACACATCAATACACAGCAATCTACTCTTTCGCACCTTGTGTTGTACTGTACATTGCATAAAAACTATATATTTTCCCTTCTTAAAGTGAAAGAACTAAATATTTTTATAGATTATTTTCTATTCAGTGAACTCTTGCTCATTTCAAACTGTTACCAAAATACCTGGAAATTATTATCTTATTTTAAGATATTACATTGCACAAATTAAATTTGTTATTTTTCAAAACAACAAAAATATATATATATATATATATATATATATATATATATATATATA
>NW_015151522.1:6093-7766 GCF_000732505.1 Cyprinodon variegatus
CACTCAAATTCAAGTGTTTTATTTATAATAAAGCACACAGCAAAAGTGGCATAATAAAACTGTCCTTTTCTTCTCCTGATAAAACCTAAAATTCAAGAGTTTTCCTTAAAAATCAGAGGCTGGAAGTTGGGCTCCGCTTGTTATGCTGCTTCTGGTGCGAGTGATCGGCCTGGAGCACCCACTGGCTGATCCACAGCTGACTCTGAGGCGCTCCGGCACTGTTCCACTCCCTGGCGTGCCACGCCCCTTTCCAGACCGATCCAGCTAAAAAGAGAAGCAAGGAGAACGCCAGCATCCACACGCCAAAACCCAGTCGGAAGATATATTCCTGTTTATGCTTTAAGTGAGGGGGAGCGCTACTTACAGGCGAGGGCAGAGGTTCCTCCGCTGCCCTAATACTCCTTACTGGGCCATCTGTGCACCCTCCTGGCGCACGGATCCCGCCTGCCTCTCCCCCGGCAGCGCATCCGTCTCTGTCACCTGCAGATTCAGTTCTCCTCTCCTTTCCTTCAGACTCCTTTTATGTCGGCTTTAATCAGCCCTTGCTCACACCTGAGCACAGCAATTACGCAGCGCAATTGATGCACTCCGCCTCCTCAGACAACTACTTCAGTCGAGTGCGCATGGATTGTCACAAGGTAAAAACCAAAACAAACCAACATGCAGGAGAAACTCAAAAGTCTAAAATAAAGGGAAACAATCCTATAAACAAACATTAAACATGCAGAACTTAAAAAGAAAATACAAAGAAAAACAAATAATCTTCCCCTCCAAACATGCCAAGCATAAAACTAACATTTAAATGAAAGAAAACCATAAATCATATTTTCCCTGTGCAACACTTGCCTGTGCCCATCGGAACATTCTTCCTGAAATCTCTGAGTATTCCTTGAACCCTGGATCTGCCTTTTCCTGTTCTGATGGGAACCCCTGACCAAGCTAAGGACTCCTAGATCTCTATGCCTCCCTGTTCTGAACTGTTTACCTGACCTGGCTCAGATTCCTGCCTTTTTACCGGGGCTGCTTCATCTGGTTCACTCTGGGCGGCATCAGCCGCATCTCGTTGGTAGTCCGTTGGCTGGATCCTATCCCGCTCTAAGGAGATGGACTGAACTGTTAAGCCAGAGTTTCCAATAATGGGAGGTTCCCCCAACTCCCCCCGCAGCCGCTGCAAATCCACAGCTGCATTTTATTAATAAAAAACACTTTTCTCGCTTCGAATTCTGGGTACCAAGTTCTGAGCTCATTACACCATGGACATTTCCCCGCTGGCATCAGGTGCAGCACATGCAGCCAGAAAGTGCGCTGTATATACCAAACACCTTCTGACCTTAAAAGAGAGGACTGAGCACTATTTTCCATGTGTGGCCGACATTGAGGACTATGATTCGATCTTAGACCCAATCAAGTTCTCAACCCAGAAGCTCAATATGAAGGAGATAGGAAAGCACAGAGTGCAGAGCTCTGTGTGTAACACACCACTGCATGAAAAGTGAGATTTTCGTCCCCGTAAACCCCCGTAAACTCCCGCAGATCTGCCTGATTTTCGTCAGTTTCCGAACAATTTGCAACCCGTGCTTGTCCGCGTTTGTCGTGCCACAAATTGTCGGAAACGGACTCTGACGTATGTGGAGAGTGATCAGCTGTACTAATGGCCCTAATTAGCATATGAA
>NW_015151522.1:10591-12039 GCF_000732505.1 Cyprinodon variegatus
TATACTGAGCCTGATCTCTTTGTATTCTTACCTTTCAGAAAAATGTCACTTGGAGTAAAACCCCCCCTGCAACCCTGATTTGCATTTGTATAGCTCACAGCATGTTCATTTACATGTTAAAGCCTCCCCTAGAATTCCATGGGGGGGAGGCATGGGGGGAACACTGCCTAACAAAGTCCACGTCAATTTCTGACAATTTACGGGAGTTTTCGTCGAAGCCTGCAAATTGTCGTAAACTGCCGCTAACCTGAAGTTCAACGACAATCTACAGTGCTGCATATTGACGAAAATCCCACTTTTCATGCAGTGCACGCTAAAATATAAAATTTGTGAGCTCCCACCAAACTATAAACCAGCCTCTTCATTTCCCCTCCACCTAACCGTGAACTGGCATTCTCCACCTTTGCTTCCATGAAGAACAAGAGCAGGTGAAGGCTCTTTATTGAGCAGGACTTGTGAGTGGCTCTCTCCTCAATGCCATCACAAAAACACATGTAAGGCTGATTCTAGATGTTACAGTTGTCATTTTGGGTCAAATTCAGGACCATGCTAGTGCAGCTTTCTCATGGAAAATTCCATTTTTAATTTCTGTTTCATTTGCCTCATCTCTCGGGTCAAAATTAGTGTGTTGATTGAGCCCAATTTGATCAACTTTAGATTTTTCTTTGAAATATGTTTTGACATTGTCTTCCTATCTACAAGACAAAAGAGTACTCATCTTTGTATGACTGGATTTGAGTGAGGGACAGTTACTGAAATCTCACACGCGCTCCTTGCCTGTCAGTCATTAATGCACTGAGTTCATTTCACTAAATGAAACATTTTATATTTCTATATTTATATTTTAATATAAAACGTTTTTTTACATAAGTTTTTTTATATAATTAATTTTTTTTATTTAAAAGCCCAATGAAGTAATTCTTTAGCTGAAAGGGCACACATACATACCATTCATATATACCGTTCAAAAGTTTGGGGTCACCCAAACAATTTTGTGTTTTCCTGAAAAGTCACACTTATTCACCGCCATACATTGTGAAACGAATAGAGAATAGAGTCAAACGTTCTTTTTTGTGATCCAAACACCTCAAACTTGGATTCATCCGTCCACTACACTTTTTTCCACTCTGTCCAATGTCTGTGTTATTTTGTCAATCTTAATCTTTTTCTTTTATTGGCCAGTCTCAGATATGGCTTTTTTTTTTGCCACTACGCCCTGAAGCCCAGAATCCCATAGCCGCCTCTTCACTGTAGATGTTGACACTGGTGTTTTGCGGGTACTATTTAATGAAGACGCCAGTTGGGGACCTGTGAGGCGTCTGTTTCTCAAACTAGAAACGCTAATGTATCTTCTTGCTCAGTTGTGCAACGCGGCCTCCCACTTCTTTTTCTACTCTGGTTAGAGCCTGTTTGTGCTGTCCTCTGAAGGGAGTAGTACACACCGTTGT
>NW_015151522.1:14800-16051 GCF_000732505.1 Cyprinodon variegatus
TGTCATTTCGGAGAGATAACAGACGAGCTAATCTGTGACCGCATCGTCTGCGCCGTCACCAATGACACTCTAAGGAAAGCTTTGTTAAGGGACAGTGAGGTCACTCTGGCCAAAGCCATCTCAATCGCCCAAATCCATGAGATGACTGAAGAAAGCAGCAAAACACTAGCAACAACAGCTACCAGCGTTGACACTGTCAAGCCAGCCCCAGGTAGCTTAGCCAAACCCAAGCCGCCATACACTCCACAGACCACAAATTGCTCAAACTGTGGAGGCAGCCATTTAGCTAAGCGGGAAAGCTGCCCTGCTTTTGAAAAACAGTGTCACAGCTGCGGGAAATCCAGTCATTACAAACATTGCTGCAGATCCAAACCACACAGCCAACAAGGTAGAGCTGCAAGAAGATCTGTGCACGAAATCGAGGTGGCTGAATCGTCATGTGATGACGGGACGTTCTATGTGGATGGTGTAGAAATAGCTAACCAAGTGAACAGTGTTGATTCTGTAACAGCGGAGAAGGATGAAGGATTTGTCACCGTGGACGAAAACAAAAAATGTCTTGAAATGAAAGTTGACACATGGGCAAGATGCAATGTAATGTCACTAAAGACTTATAAAACAGTGGCGGATGGAGAACAACTAGTCAAGCAGGGGAAAGCTGTCAGTCTCGTCGCTCATGGGGGCACCAGGATCGAAACCAGCGGCATGGTCACGCTGCCATGTCGCCTAAAGGAGCAGCACCATCACTTGCCTTTCTATGTGGTGGACAGGGAGGTGCAACCGCTGCTAGGTTTTAGGGCATGCAAGAACATGGGCTTAGTCAAATTGAGCCCTGATGTCCACCAAGTCGGCGTGTAAAGTAACACAGGCTTCAGCTCCCACATACTAGCCCAGTACAACGACCTGTTCAGCAACGAGCTGGGAAAACGTCCTGTCGTGTACTCCATGAGCTGGACCCCAATGTGCAGCCTGTAGTGTGCCCCCCCCACCGCGTACCTGTTGCCATACGAGAGACAGTCAAGGACGAGCTGGAGTGCATGCAGCATATAGGTGTTATAACGCTTCTCACTGAGCCAACTGACTGGGTCTCATCCATGGTGGCGGCACACAAGAAGGACAAGAATGAGATCAGGCTGTGCATCAATCCAAAAGACCTCAACACAGCATTGAAGAGGCCCCACCACCCAATGCTCAGCGTGGAAGAGGTAGCAGCACAGATGGCAGGAGTCACCGTGTTTTCTGTTCTGGATG
>NW_015151522.1:17616-28980 GCF_000732505.1 Cyprinodon variegatus
TACTCCAGAGTGTTGTTCAGCATGGGGGTGAGTAGAAAATGAAGGCTAATCATGCTTTGGGTGTACTATTCCTTTAATGCTCACCCTGTTCAGCCCCCCGTTCGGGTGTTTCAGGTTGCTGCGCATGCCCTTCGGGATCAATTCTGCTAGTGAAGTGTTTCAGCGCTTAATGGAACAGCTGTTCGCAGGTTACCCATGTTCAGTCATTGTCGACGACATCATCATTGGAGGACGCACTTTCGCCGGACACGATGCCAATCTAAAAAAAGTGCTCAAACGTGTAAGTTCCTATGTGGGATCTTCACCTGTGAAGGCCTCAATGCGGATCCTACAAAAACAGCTGCCATCAATGCCATGCCTGTTCCCACGGATGCCACATCCCTGCAGCGGTTTCTTGGCATGGTCAACTACCTCGGCAAGTACATACAGAACCTTAGTGAGATCGCAGCACCCCTGAGACAGCTCACACAAAAGGAGACAACCTGGTGTTGGTTTCAGCAGCACCAAGAGGCCTTTGACCGCCTGAAAGCCTGCCTGTCGAGCCCTCCAGGCTAAGCATACTGCAACGTCGAGGAGCCAGTCACACTCACCTGTGACGCGTCGTCCCATGGTCTAGGTGCCGCATGTCTACAGCATGGCAGACCAATAGCCTTCGCTTCTTGTTCCCTTACCGACACCGAAACACGGTATGCCCAGATCGAAAAAGAACTGCTGGCTTTCGTCTTTGCCTGCACTAAATTCAGAAACTATGTTTAAGGAAAGCCCATAATAGTGGAAACAGACCTCCAGGCCTTGGTCACCACCGTCAAGAGGCCCATTAATGTCGCCCCTGACCGGGCTACAGAGAATGTTGCTACGCCTACAAAGCTACAACATCAGCCTGGTCCACAAAAAGGGTAAGCACATGTATCTTGAAGATACCCTCTCCAGAGCTCCGTGCACAAAGACCCCTCAGAGCCAGTCCGAGGCCACGGAGTTTGAAGTCATGACTGTCGAGTGCATCTCCACGGCCCGTGTGGAGGAGCTAAAAAGGCACATGGAGCAGGATGAAGTGCTTCAAACAATCAGCACAGTCATCCACAGAGGATGGCCACCCAGTGTCATGATCGGCAGGATTTCTAGCCCAAATGCAGAACACACACACACAGAGGCAGGAGAAAAAGTCCAAAGGTTTATTGGATACAGAGCAGGGTTCTTCCTGGAAGGCAGAGAGGACAAAACAGGTCAGGTGCAGGTTCAGGTTCCAGGGAGTCAGATAGACAGGCTGGCTCGGGCTTGATAACCACAACAGGGTCAAAACAATCCTGCGAGGAGTGAAGCTCTCCTCCAGCTTATGAAGGAACTCCCTAATGAGCTGATGGGGAACAGCTGCTTCGACTGAGCACAAGCTCTCAGGGAGGATCTATGGCGCCCTCTGGTGGGCAAGCCTCTGGATCCTGACCCCCAGAGGAGGACAACTCCAGGCTTCCATCGCGCCCTTCTTTCCCTTCAGAGACGAGCTCAGTGTGGAGTACGGTGTCATCAGAAAAGGCCACAAAGCAGTCATTCCCAGCGCCCTACAGAGAGAGTACATCAACATCGTTCACAAGGGCCACCCGGGTGTCGACGCCACCAAACGCAGAGCCAGGAACGTCATCTTGATATCCCGGTGAGCAGTGCACTGCTACAGCCCCTCGCAAGAAACTGCAGGTACATCCACAGCCACCTCCTTCAAAAAAGACTGACGGTGACAAGTCAAGCCGCGCGCTGCAGCCTCTCCAAGAGGGACAGGTCGTCCGCATGCAGACAGAAAGAGGCTACGACAAACTTGGCACTGAGACAGATGTGTGCAAGGAGCCATGATCCTGTCATCCAGGCAAAGACATACAGGAGAAACTGTCCCCACATCCTCCCTGTGGCAGAGCCCCCGCCACCTCTGATCCAGCCCCACGACCCTGAGTGGCAGGACGCCGGTTGTCCCCCAGTGGGAGACACAACACGACACACAGCGGAACACGACGCCCCAAGCCAATGGCGGGCTGCCACCCCTCCTCCAATGGTGGACACAACACACACACACCACGCTCCAGAGCCCAACATCCCAAGCCCACCACCCCTTTCACTCCTGACTTACCTCCGCAGGCCCCCATCTGGCATGGCGGACCATACACCACTCGTTCAGGTCGCACCTGCAGACCCAATCCAAAATTTTTGTAAGAAGACTTTAAAAAAAAAAAAAAGAAAAAAAAAGTTCATTATCCCATATTATACTGTATATTTCTTAATATGTTTATTGCAGTATTTATGAATCCCAGCAGGTTATCTACCAGTTAGTGCAATGCTTCATTTGTTTCTGCCAGCATTGTTAAACTTCAATAGTTATCTCTGGGTGCTATGTGCACCCACTAGTTAGTGGGGGCACACCTGTTAAATGCAGTTACGTTTAAAACTAAGGTGGTAATGAAAAAAAAAAAAAAATTCTGTTTCCTCTTGTTCTGTGAATTTTTATTATTAGCTAAAAGGAAAAGATGTAGATCATTTCAGAAATGACTATACACTGTTTGTCCAACACTGGCCACCGTACTGTATTGTATGCTCTGTGAAGTCACCGGTTCCTGTTTTCTGTGTGAGCAGCCGTTACGGCAGTTAGTAAAGAAAAGCTATAGTTACACCAAACTCGTCTCTATCGTTCATAGCCGACAGAAAGAAACATTTACAGTAACCCTTGGTGAAAACCAATAATAAAATTGTGTCGATATGACCAAAAATGTTAAGTAGATATAACTGGAAGAAAAACTATAATTTAACAAAAGAAAGGTTTTACATTTACTTAATGTTTACCTGAATTTAATTTATATTTAACTATCAATTATCAAAATAAATATGTTACGTGTACTTAGTATTTTAACTATATTTATCATTTATGTTCAAGACTACAATACATTAATATCCTAAATGAAGCAACTGCACAAATATGATATTTTAATTAGACATTAATTTGTCAAATGTTTAAATGTGTAAAGATATCCACAACTCTTACACCAGAACCTGTCACAATTGCAATACTCGAGTAAAAAATAAGCTAATACATCATATGACTTGTGTGTGTAAACAGTAAAGCACATCAGCAAACTCTTCTTTGTAAACATTAAAGGAGAACTGCGGTGCAAAATGAACCTGGGGTATAATAACGCATTGATACTGTTCTGAACTGTTCTCTGGTATTTATTTTCATGATAACCGAAATAAAGCTTGCTATGCTACAAGCTGAACTGTGATTTGGTATCTCATGGCTCAGCTTGTAGTACGGCGTTCGTGGTTCGATTGGTCTAGACTGTTTTCCAAAGATGGCTCCTCTGTATACGCAATGGTACTGTCTTCTTGCGTTATAAGCTAAACAATGTAGAGATAAAACTCTTCACATTCGATCATCATGAAAATAAATACCAGAGAACGGTCATCTTAGCACCAATGTTATTACACCCCATGTTCATTTTGAGCCGGAGTGTCATGTTTCTTTTCAGGGATCTAACCCACATGCAGAACACTCAGAGGCTGGGAAAAAGTTCACAAAGTTTATTTGAACAGTTCACAATAAATGAGCAATGGTTCTGGGATTAATTGGGTCCTGGTCTGGTCACGACTGGTTTCACTGCAGAGAGGGACAGATTGGTTAGCAGTCATCCAGTGAACTTGCAGGTTGTGTGTTTGCAGGTTTATACCTGATCAGAGATTGAGCAGAGCGTTAGAAGGGGGGAACCGGGAGGGTCCTGAGGCTGAAGGCAGGCACGGCTAGGCAGAGGCAGGGCTGAGTAGTGGATCTTACAGAGCAGGTTCAGAGCTTCTCTCTGAGCTCTTTCTGAGAGCGGGCAGGCAGGTATCAGACTGATTCGGGTTTCCAGGGTTCTCCTGAAAACAGACTGCTTGGTTTCACGCTTGAGAAACTCTGCCTGGTTTCAGGTTTCCAGGCAGGTTCTTCCTGAGAAGCAGTGAGGACAAAAACAGATTAGGTTCAGATTCAGGCTTCAGGGGAGTCAGAGATTTAGAAAGGCAGGTTGGCTTAGGTCTGCTAACCATAACTGGCATAACACTCTGGCGTTGGAGTGTTGCTCTGCCCCTCCTTAAATGCCGGTCTCCTGATGAGCTCACGAGCCGCAGGTGTGGTAGTCAGCTCCAGCTTCAGGAGACCTAGAACGCCCTCTGCTGGAGAAAGGTGGACAGACCTCCAGATCCCAAAAGTACCCCCCCCCCCTCAACGACCGCCTCCTGGCGGTCCAGAAGATGTAGATGGCAGAGACTCACGGTAGTCGTCAATCAAGGTGGGGTCCAAGATGAAGGACCCAGGGACCTCCGGACCGTAGCCCTCCCAGTCAATCAGGTACTGCCAACCGCGGCCCCGGCGACGGGAGTCCATGATCCGGCGAACAGTGAAGGCAGGGTGACCATCAATGTCCCGGGCGGGTGGAGGGGAGTCGGACGGAGGGCACAAAGGACTGGTGAGAACGAGCTTGATCTGAGATACATGGAAGGTCAGGTGGATACGGAGTGAGGATGGCAGATGCAGGCGGACGGCAGACGGGTTGATGACGGATGCGATCCTGTAGGGACCGATGAACCTAGGGGAGAGTTTACGGGACATGGATCTGAGTGGAATGTCACGAGTGGATAACCAGAACTGTTGACCGGGTGAGTAGATGGGAGCCGGACGTCGCTTGCGATCAGAGTATTTTTTATTTTGAGCTAATGTTCGATTTAGGGCTGAGATGGTCTCCTTCCAGAGCTTCTGGCAGCGGCGAATGTGATGGTGAACGGAGGGTACGGAGATTTCTCTTTCATCGGCTGGAAACAGGGGTGGTTGATAGCCTAGGGATACTATAAACCGAGACAGACCGGTTGCAGATGAAATTTGCATGTTGTGAGCGTACTCTACCCAGGGGAGGAATTGACTCCAGTCGGTAGGATTGGTGGACGTCAGACAGCGAAGGGTGGATTCCATTTCCTGGTTTATGCATTCAGTCTGCCTGTTGGACTGAGGATGGTAACCTGAAGAAAGTGACACTTTGGTGTTCAGAGCTAAGCAGAAGTGTTTCCATACCTTAGAAGTGAACTGAGGGCCTCTATCAGAAATGATCTACTGGGGAATGCCATGGAGTGTGAAAACATGTTTGACCAACAGTTGAGCCATTTGGACCGTCGGGAGCTTCCTGAGAGGGACAAGATGACAAGTTTTAGAGAAACGGTCTATAATGGTAAGGATTGTTGTCATACCCTTGGAGATTGGCAGGCCGGTAACAAAATCCACAGCAATGTGGGACCAGGGACGAGATGGAACAGCTAACGGATGCAGAAGACCTGATGGAGGCTGATAAGAAGGTTTGTTTCTTGCACAGACTGGACATGCTAGAACATATTCTTTAACGTCCTTATGGAGGGACGGCCACCAGAAACAACAAGTGCTTAGGGCAATAGTTCTGCTCACACCAGGATGGGCGGAAAACTTGGCAGAATGCATCCAGTGGATCAGACGAGATCTGACGGAGGTGGGTACGTACGTCCGATTTGGCGGTCCATTTCCTGGGTCAGGTTCTGAAGCTTGGGCCTCTTTGATCAGGTCGGTGATCTCCCAGGAAACGGTTGCCACCGTACAGCTTGCAGGAAGGACGGATTCCGGTGTTTCGGGCTTGTCAGATAAGTACAGGTGAGAGAGAGAATCAGGTTTGACATTCTTTGAACCAGGTCTGTAGGAAATAATCTGGTTGAAACGGGAGAAAAATAGAGACCAACGGGACTGACGGGGATTTGATCTTTTAGCAGACTGTATGTACGACAGATTCTTGTGGTCAGTCCATACCAATACAGGATGCTCTGCGTCCTCTAGCCAATGCCGCCACTCTTCCAGTGCGGGTTTGATTGCCAGAGGTTCTCTGTCACTGACATCGTAATTTTGTTCAGCCAGAGAGAGTCTGCAGGAGAAAAAGGCGCATGGGTGAGTTTTTTGATCAGAGTCCGATTGTTCAGATAAGACTGCCCCCACTCCAGAATCATATGCATCTACCTACAGTATAAACTGTTTGGAGGGGTCAGGTTGGATGAGAATGGGTGCGCTGGAAAAAAGAGCCTTGAGCTTATTGAATGCGGATTCAGCCTCTGCAGACCAGTGAAATGTTCTTTTGACGAATGTCAGAGCTGTAAGGGGCTGGGCTGTCTGACTGTAGTTCCTGATGAACCTTCTGTAAAAGTTAGCAAAACCCAAGAACCTTTGTAACTGCTTGCGATTCTCGGGGGTAGGCCAGTCCAAAACCGCCTTGATCTTGTCCTCGGATGGCTTCACCTGCCCGCCCTCGAGCACAAATCCTAAAAAGGTAACAGAAGGTTGGTGAAACTCACATTTGTCAGCCTTGACGAAGAGCTTATTTTCCAGAAGCCTTTGGAGAACCAAACAGACATGTTTCTTAAGGTCAGACAGATTCTTAGAATATATCAGGATGTCGTCAATATAGACGAAGATAAAAAATGTTGAGGAAATCTCTCAAAACATCGTTAACCAGGGCTTGAAAACAGGCAGGAGCGTTAGTCAGACCAAAAGGCATAACCAGGTACTCGAACTGGCCTAGAGGAGTTTTAAATGCCGTCTTCCACTCATCTCCCTCTCTGATTCTGAGGAGATGGTAGGCATTTCTAAGATCCAATTTAGTAAAAACGGTGGCCCCTTGCACAGGTTCAAAGGCGGATGCAAGCAGAGGCAAGGGGTATTTGTTTTTAATGGTTATTTGGTTAAGTCCTCTATAATTAATACAGGGCCGGAGAGATCCATCCTTCTTACCAACGAAGAAGAAACCAGCACCAAGAGGAGATGATGAGGGCCGAATAATACCGGCGGCTAAAGACTCATTTATATACTTCTCCATGGTTTCTCTTTCTGGCTTGGAGATATTAAAGAGTCGACTACTAGGAAGTGGAGCCCCAGGTAAAAGGTCTATGGCACAATTGTATGGCCTGTGAGGAGGAAGTGACAATGCACTGACCTTACTGAAGACAGGTGCCAGATCGTGGTAGTCAGGAGGTACAGAGGATAAATCAGGCGGATCAGCTTCCTGACGACAGGCTGGGGAGTGAATAGAAGGAGCTGCAGAGCGGAGACATGAGACATGGCAGGAGGCAGACCAGGACTCAATGTGTTTCTTAGCCCAATTAATTTGTGGGTTGCGACGCTCCAGCCACTCATACCCGAGAACTAGAGGAGAACAGGCAGATGGAAAAACAAAAAATGATACTGTTTCTCGGTGGTTACCGGAGATCAGAAGTTCGAGTGGCTGAGTCCGATGAGTAACTTGAGGTAATCTCTTCCCATCAAGGGCTGAAACTCTGAGAGGGCTTTTCAACGGAGTAGTCTTAATGTTTAATTGTTGAACCAGGTTTGAGTCAATTAAGTTTCTCTCACAACCAGAGTCAATGAAGGCTGATAAAGTGAGAGACTGATCCGAGGCAAAGAGAGTAGCAGGTAACAGCAGATGAGGAGACTTTTCAGATTGCAGATGGTCTGCCAGACTCCTCATTTCCTCTGGCGGACCCCGGCCAGAGGGGTCCGCCCACCTTAGCTGGGCAGGTAGAAACGAAGTGACCGGGTTCTCCACAGTACATGCACAGATTTCCCTTAAATCTTCTTTGCCTTTCCTCGGTAGTGAGTCTGGTGTGACTGATTTGCATAGGCTCGACTTCAGAAACTTCTGTGGATGGAGAGACGTGATGAGTTTTAGAAGCAGAAACAGTAGCAGGTTGATTTCGGCTCCTTGATCTGGAATCAGGTTCAGAGGACAACGAACAAACAGACGTGGTGTTAAAGTTAGTTGCAGGGGCAGATACAGAGCAAACGTGACTTCTTACTTTAGATTTGAGTCTTGCTCAAAGTCTATTGTCCAGACGGATGGTTAATTTTATCAAATCCTCCAGGGTTGCTGGTTCATAGTAGCCAGTTCATCCTTAATTGTTTCATCTAGGGCCTTGAAATAAGCGCTTTTAAGCGCGGGTTCATTCCATCCGGAAGCAGCGGCCTTGATCCGGAAGTCAATTGAAAAGTCGGCTACAGACCTATCTCCTTGTTTGAGGTCTAATAGACCACGTGATTCAGTACATTGGTCAGTGTCATGGTTGAAAACTAGTGAGAATTCTTTCAAGAACTGTTCGAAGGTGCAGGAAAAGCTGGAATCTGAGAGAAATCGTGCCTCTGCCATATTAAGGGCTTTTCCAGATAATTGAGATATGATAAAGGCTATTTTTCTCTTGTCATTCGGAAAACTGGCAGGAGAGTGTTCAAGAATCAGTTTACACTGAAAAAAAAAATCCCTTGCACTTACTTGGTAAGCCAGAGAACTTTTTCCGGAAGTGAGGGGCGGAATTCCGGAAGTGACGGACCGGGTTCTGATCTGATAGGCGGATTTGCCTCAGGAACTGGAAGTTGAGCAGGCTCCGCTCTGGGAGTAGCTTCACGGAAATAGCTGGCTAACTCCTGCAAAGTTTGATTAGTTTGATCAAGTCGGATATTAAACTCATGGAGAGCGATGTCATGGCCTTGGATGAGAGCTCCTTGCTGATCCAATACCCCCCGGAGTGTGTCTGCTGGGTTAGCTTGTTGGCCAGAGTGTTCAGTCATGTTTTTTTTCAGGGATCTAACTCACATGCAGAACACTCAGAGACTGGGAAAAAGTTCACAAAGTTTATTTGAACAGTTCACAATAAATGAGCAATGGTTCTGGGTTTAATCGGGTCCGGGTCTGGTCACAACTGGTTTCACTGCAGAGAGGGACAGATTGGTTAGCAGTCATCCAGTGAACTTGCAGGTTGTGTGTTTGCAGGTCTATACCTGATCAGAGATTGAGCAGAGCGGTAGAAGGGGGGAACCGGGAGGGTCCAGAGGCTGAAGGCAGGCAGAGGGCTAGGCAGAGGCAGGGCTGAGTAGTTTATCTTACAGAGCTGGTTCAGAGCTTCTCTCTCAGCTCTTTCTGAGAGCGGGCAGGCAGGTATCAGACTGATTCGGGTTTCCAGGGTTCTCCTGAGAACAGACTGCTTGGTTTCACGCTTGAGAAACTCTTCCAGGTTTCAGGTTTCCAGGCAGGTTCTTCCTGAGAAGCAGAGAGGACAAAAACAGATTAGGTTCAGATTCAGGTTTCAGGGGAGTCAGAGATTCAGACAGGCAGGTTGGCTCAGGTCTGCTAACCATAACTGGCATAACACTCTGGCGCCGGAGTGTTGCTCTGCCCCTCCTTAAATGCCGGTCTCCTGATGAGCTCACGAGCCGCAGGTGTGGTAGTCAGCTCCAGCTCCAGGAGACCTAGAACGCCCTCTGCTGGAGAAAGGTGGACAGACCTTCAGATGCCAACACGGAGTTCTCCTTTGAAGACAATACATCAGTTGACGTGTGTTTAAAGAGTAAAACAACACATCAAAAAACTCTTCTTTGTAAACATTAAGACAATATATCTTCTGACTCGTGTGTGTGTGTGTGTGTGTGTGTGTATGTAAACCGTAAAACAGTACATCAGCCAACTTTTAAACCAGGTTACCCTCAGAACAACTATACCTTTCCAATAAAACATTTCTACATGAAAAGAGCATCTTGTTGGACAGTTGTCAGAAAGTGAGGTCGCAGATAATTTTTTTGTCTCTGTACCTTGTTTGAAAGGTTTCAAGGAACCAGCTCCAGCAGTACCTTTTGGAAAAACTCAAAACTGTATTTGAGATTCTTGGGGTATCTCAGGTCCAAGTCATATGTCAGTCCCAAAAAATAGCAGCAGGCTCTGCTAAAATCTCCAAGACTGCTGAGAACAGCGATGCCCTCAATTACAATCCCTACATCTGTAGGTTCATTCACACATCTTCATTCCGCAGCAGGTAAATCTTCATAACTTTGTCTGCCTACTCCTCTTGAACATCGATTGTAGCATTTGCAGCATTCTGCAGACATTGTAAAAATTAGAGTTTAGAGCTCACTTTCTTTGTAATAACAGTGTCAATATTAAAAAAATGCACACAGGAGTTACAAGTATTTCATAGTTTATTTGATAAAATGTTTTCATGGAGAGTCATTTGTAATGTACGTAAAAGTAATTACACACACATACACACACACACTCTATTGGGTTAATTTTTTTATAGTGATTAATCATATGATTTTCTTGTGATGACAAATGTGAATTGACTTGAACTTTTAATGCAATGCACAGCACAAATCACTGGAGGAAAGACAGATTGTGAGTTTCAAGAATCTATTATTGTTTACTACATAGTGCAACAACAGGAGTGAATTCAATGGCATAGCATACCCGTAAAACTAGATGAAGGCCTATCAGGTAAACTTATCTTGCATATAATTTTAACTTAAGTAAATTAGGCTACAGGTGTAGTCATTGCCATGTTTACTATCAATAGAGCGCCTGACCTTATCTCACATCAATTAATAAATTACTTAAAACTTACAAAACAGCACTTAAAAATCCTAAAAAGTATTTAACTAACCTCAAAGTTCTTCATCAAAGAACATGCATCTTCTCCTAGATGATTAATAAGACATCGAATGATGACCTCTCGTTTTTGCTGAATTGATACCTCACCCTGCAGAACATCCATCCATCCATCCATCTTCCTCCGCCTATCCGGGGTCGGGTCGCGGAGGCAGCAGCTTAAGAAGGGAGGCCCAGACTTCCCTCTCCCAAGCCACTTCTTCCAGCTCTTCAGGAGGAACCCCAAGGCCAGGGGCGGATCCAGGATTTTTCAAAGGGGGGTGCGCACCTAAGGGTCATGGGGTCACGGGGTCATAGGTCAAGACAATGTGAGGCTAAAAGACCAAAGAATACCATCTTCACTCTTTCACACTACCCTAATTATTCATCCAAGGGTTTTTAACTGATAGTTTTAATGGATGAACATAAGTAGAATTAGCATGATTACATAATTGTAATTAAAAAAGGATCTCTCGGTTTTTAAAGCATGCACAAGGTTAAAAGGTAGTTTGAAGAAAAAAATGATCCTTATCAACAATTAATCAAACAAGGAGTTTCTTTATTTCCAGAAATGATATTTACAAAGAACAAGAATTAAAAAAAACCCAAGGACTTGGGTTCAAGTATGGTTCAATTAAGACAAAGGAGTTTTGAATATATTTTAACAAGATAAACTGTTGAAAAAAAAAAAAAACAAAGTTAAACCAGACAAAGAATATTGTTCTCTACTACAAACTTTATGATGACGATAATGGGTTTACAAATGTCAACCTTCTGGGATGCTTCTGGGCAAATATGTCTATGATTTTGTTGATGTCCAACTAAATGTCCTTGTGCAAATACAAAAGTAGCAAAGCCACAAACCTTTCCTGTCCCATTGTTGACTTCA
>NW_015151522.1:30921-33036 GCF_000732505.1 Cyprinodon variegatus
GTAGATTTTTCGAGAATAACTATACATAAACAACTATATTGTGAAATATATTGTTACCGTGAAATAAAAATAGTCAAATCCTGAAACAGAATTTGGGTCTTAACACCCACCCTTACAACTCACTCTTCTTATTTACTGTCTTTCTATACTTGTGTAAACCACATGAATATATTGAGATCCTTGACCCTAAAGCTACATAATTTTCCTGGAACTTTGTAATAAATAGATAAAATGTACTTGCCATTCTGTGATCTTTGTTCAGCATCTTATCCTCACTTGTGTTGTTGCTACGAAATAAATGAAATATGATCAATAAAATTCACCTTCTCTTGCTCTAGCTATCATTATCTGCTCCCCAATGTTTTACAACAACGCGGCCCAACCCTAACTTTGATAATCATTTAAAATGAAATTACTCGAGATAAAAAGGAGAAAAATTAACATATATTAGCCTAGTTGCAGGTGTTGAGCATGCACAATTTAATATTATTTAATTAAATCTGCCCGAGTCTTTAGCAATACCAGTCCAGTACAGATAATATAAATCTAAAGGTAAATAAAGTTTTAGTTTTCAGTTTTAGATTTGATTAACTTTTGAATTATGAGTAAATGTTTCATCTAGAGCATAAACAGTAAAATGTATAACAGGAAAATACACTTAACAATATCCCACTTTAAACAAAATAAAATATCAATAAAAGAAATCATATTCAAGACATCAAAATACTGAGTGAAGTTTAAAAATGATGCCCTGTCATCATTCGTTCTGTCCCCCTCCATCATTTGCAGCTCAGGTGATTTACTGGTTTGTCTCAGCCTGACACGGTTTAACTGCATGCAGACAGTTTTCCCTTCACCTTGTTCTCAGCTAAATGCTGTTTATAACCATTCATGCTGCCGTTCTAACTACTGTGAATAAAGTATATGGAAATTACTTCCAACTGGAGTAAAGCGCGTCTCCTGACTGCCTGCTCATGCTGTCTGCCCGATGTGCGCGCACCGAGGAGCTGACGCAACCCCCCCCAAATTAGACTTTTGCATTTAAGTTTTTTATTTATTTAATAAGGCGCTGTGAAGTCGAGATAGTCTTCTCGGCGCCTTATCCAAATATAAAAACCTAGTTTATTGCTCAGTACTTTTATAGTTAGTTTTTGGTGCTAATCTTATCGTTAGCTGAATTCTCTGTCGACTAAAGTTACATTAGCTTTAACATTAAGTAACCTTACACAACCCTGTAACGGTAACTTAAAAGCATGGCTACGGCAGTAATAAAAAAAATTACTCCCTATAAATTGTTAATGCACAAGACAGGATTAATATTTAATTCACTCTTACTAGCTGGACACTAACCACAGTAATCTCCCAGGTGCTGATTGTATTGGCATTTCTCCTTCCACCTGCAGGCTGCAACTTGTTGTCGAGGCCGAGAGGCAGATTTCCCATGAGGCTGCATGATTAGTGTCAATTTGGCGCGTAAATTACTCAACTTCTTAAGTAGATGATTAAGTTGATATAATATTAAGTTAGAATGACTAATACTTGTAGTTCCTGAAACTAATCAGTAGAATGAATCCATTCCCAAATATTTTGTTTGAAATTTACCAAAAATATTAATATCTAAAAAAAAAATTTCTGAAGCAAATACTAATTTCATTTTGTGAAATAAACCTAAATCATAGTTATAAATTGGACACAAAAATAACAGTTGAATTTTTAGGCATTTATTTTGGTATGTACAACTTAAATAATCACTTAAGTGATTTTCAGATATTTTTTTAAGTCAGTATAGCTATTTATTACTATGATATTTACTAAGCCTGTGAATAACTTTTTAGAGTGTATGGTACCTACAAGATCCCTGATCTTGACACAGTGTAACAGCCAAAAATGCAGAAACAAAAAAGAATGTTAAAAACTGTTGGACTAAAGAAAATAAAAAGTTGAACTAATGATGTTTCAGTAGAACTGTTTAACTAGAACAGTCGAAGGCAATCCTAAACAAATGTGTTTTTAGTCTTGATTTAAAGGAACTCAGGCTTTCCGCACTTTTACAGTTTTCTGGAAGTTTGTTCCAGATAAGTGGAGCAGCATAGGAACTAAATGCTGCTTCTCCAT
>NW_015151522.1:36176-37564 GCF_000732505.1 Cyprinodon variegatus
TGTAGTTTGGAGGAGACGACTCCAACAGAATATGTGCTTCATTAAGTTCATGTAACCACGTTTCTGTGAAAAACATAACATCAACATTATTGTCAATAATAAAGTCGTTAATTAAAAGGGATTTTCCTGACAGAGATCTAATGTGTAATAAAGCCAGTTTATATGAATTAGTGGTTGATGTGGTCTCTGTAGCAGTGTTCCCATTTTGTTTTTCTTATTTCTGCCATGTATCATCACAGATATTGCATAATCTCCGGTAAAAGGCCCAATCTGATGCTGGAAACTGTTATGTCTGATAAGCTTGTTGCCAGGGCCCGGTGTGTATCACGGAGAAGTTATCTGAAGGTCCTGACGTTCCGTGATCTATAGAGGAGGATCTGGGGCTCTGTTGCTTTTAGAAGATGCTTGTTTTTTCACACAGCTGCGGTTTTCAGAATTGCTTTATGGAGAGGATGTCAACTGTAGGCCAATCTTAAAAACTTGTTCATGTTATGAGAAAATTCCAGAAAAGGAACATCTGGGCTCTGTGGAGAAGAGGGGGAGGTGGGTGGAACCTGGACTGGTGTCTCTGGGGATGGAGGTTTTCGGTTCTCTTTGAAATTTAAAGGGGAGTCCTCTTTTTGTCCTGCTGAGATCTGGGATGAATCCTGCTGTAGTTCTGACGTAGGCACTTTCTGCGTCATCTTTCTGGCCATCTTTATCTTGGCTTGTTCGGGCTGTACTGGGCTTATCTTCTGTTTAGGAACTGGTTGCGATTTGTTTTGGGACAAAGCTGATGGTGCATGGTTCACAGAATAGAGAATGTTTGATATCAGCAGTTTTGCCCGGGTGATCAGATCTGCTCGGGGCCCTGCCTCTTTTTATGACATCAATGTATGGCAACTCCGCTTGGACAAACTGTATTGCAACAGTTTTTTTTAAAATTCAAATCTCTTTTGGAGTTTAAACATACTATTTCCTATATTTGCTATTAGTTTTGTGGTGGCTTTCAATGGTAGAATAGACACCTTCAGTCGATCATCTGATTGCCCCAGGACGGGAGAAGAAGCATTTATTTCAAAGATCAAATTGACATGCTGTCCACTTATCGAGCGCCGAACATTTCAACAGAACACATCTGGCTTTTCTCAACTCTCATTCAAATCTGGGCGTTTATATAGTTTCAACATTGCACTGTGTGGATGTATGTGCACGACTGGACGCTCTGATAAAATTTCCTGGAAGTTCTTGGCCTGTGACCGGATTGCGTGCGAGTGGGCTTCTAAAGACTTTGTTTTCGCCAGACGAGTACTTTGACCTCCAGCCTGTGAACACATTGTTACTGCCAATAAGTACGTGGCTTCCAGCCTGTGAACACTTGTTATTGCCAAGATGTGTACGTGGCTTCC
>NW_015151522.1:42632-45964 GCF_000732505.1 Cyprinodon variegatus
GTAACAAGAATAGTCATAAAATTACGGGAATAAAGTCGAAAAAATACGTGAATAAAGATGTACAATTACGAGATTCAAGTTGTAACGAGAATAGTCATAAAAGTACGAGAATAAAGTCGTAACAAGAATAGTCATAAAATTACGGGAATAAAGTCGAAAAAATACGTGAATAAAGATGTACAATTACGAGATTCAAATTGTAACGAGAATAGTCATAAAAGTACGAGAATAAAGTCGTAACAAGAATAGTCATAAAATTACGGGAATAAAGTCGAAACAATACGTGAATAAAGATGTACAATTACGAGATTCAAGTTGTAACGAGAATAGTCATAAAAGTACGAGAATAAAGTCGTAACAAGAATAGTCAAAAAATTACGGGAATGAAGTCAAAACAATACGTGAATAAAAATGTACAATTACGAGATTCAAGTTGTAACGAGAATAGTCATAAAAGTACGAGAATAAAGTCGTTACAAGAATACTCAGAAAATTACGGGAATAAAGTCGAAACAATACGTGAATAAAGACGTACAATTACGAGATTCAAGTTTTAACAAGAAAAATCCTAAAAGTACGAGAATAAAGTCGTAACAAGAATAGTCATAAAATTACGGGAATTTTTATTATTTGTGCAGATATGTATACAATACTTAAATATCATGCAGTTTAGCTCCATGTTGTTTTTAAGAAGACGCCACATTATACAGTAGAATGAAAAAAGAAATCTGGCATCTGTTGGATTTAACACTACTGTATTGTTTCATGAGAACTTAAAGGAATGTGAAAATATAAGATAATACATGCAAATTCAGATGTAATATTTGACTTGATTAAAACAAAATAAATAAATATTTTTTTGCGACAGCAGGTTAATAAAAATCGTAAATGAGACATGAGGTCACAAAGGTCAATTAGCAAAAATGAGGCATCGTTATGTTATCTTGTGGACTGAGAGACGGATGTGAGATTCTTTTGAATTTTAGTTCTAATCTTTTTTTATTCAACTGACTTAAACGGTTGTCGATGTTACCATGGCAGGGAGGAATTCACACATACTCAAATCATATTGCAAAAAACTGAAATCTAAGGATGTCAATAACTCCATTGTTTTCTTGAATTGGGGAGGTAAGTGAGGCGCTTTGCCAATGGAATAAAAAAAATTTACATTTGAAATAAGAAAAAAAAACACTTCAGTGTCTTAACACAAGTCCATTATATTTAATAATGTTAATTTAACAGTAAAAGTCCTCATTCCATTGGAAGCTTATCTGTTTACTGACTCAAATTTACAGCAAATAGGCTCTTTTTAAGAAATTTTTACTCAGATTGTTTTTGCAGTGCAAATGGTTCGGTGTCTGAGGCTCTACATTTCTTTCATTAATTGTGACTTTGTTGTTCATTGTTTCATTGCTTTGCCAGGACATCCACAGGAAGCGTATGGAAAAGGACTTATTGGAGCTGCACACCCTGATTGATGCTCACTTTGAGCAAAGGAAGAAGGATGAGGAGGAACTAATTGGTCTGAAGGATCGCATTGTGAGATTGCTTTTAAGATTATTGCTTGTCTCCAAGACTCCAAATTGGTTTTCAAATAAATGAGAAAGTAGACGATTGCTAAGTATTTTTTCCCCTCAGGAACGCCGTCGAGCTGATAGGGCTGAGATCCAGAGGGTTAGAGCAGAGAAGGAGAAAGACCGGCAGATCCGGATCGCGGTAAAGGCCGAGTTTTCTTTACCTGTTTGAAACAGTAAATCCTCAGTTTAACTGTCACTTGCAGCTTATGTTTAACATTTGCACTGCTTTGCAAACACCTCTGTAACCATTTTTTCACATTTTGTTATGATATAATAACTAACTTGATTGTATTTTAGAGGATCGTATGTCACAGATCAGCACAAAGTGGTAAAGTGAAAATAAATAAATACATGGTTCTCTGCACTATAGAAAAAAATCAAAAAGT
This sequence comes from Cyprinodon variegatus, assembly GCF_000732505.1. Lineage (NCBI taxonomy): Eukaryota > Metazoa > Chordata > Actinopteri > Cyprinodontiformes > Cyprinodontidae > Cyprinodon > Cyprinodon variegatus. Next base: position 44,596 of record NW_015151522.1, read on the forward strand.
GATATATGTTTATTGATACAGGGCCCTTTTACACTGATACCCCGCAGTAAAAAACGTTGCCTCATTTGTCTTCAAAAGTATCTGTAAACTTTGTAAACTCCTACGCCCATAGCCTTTCAGCCAGGCCAAAATCTCCCTCTAACGACCCTCTTTCAGAGACATAGACATGTATCAGGTATTACAGGCTAACAACTAACTCAAACGACCTCTATTCAAAAGGGGCGGACCCGCTCGTCCAGTTGCACGTTTTCTAAACCAAAACAAAGTGTTTTTGGTCCAACCTGTAAAAACTTTACGCTATTTCTGACACTTTGAAATAAAAAAGAATCTTGGATGGGAGGCAAAACGTCTTCAAAATTGGAAACAAAGTCCAGTGGGGTTTTTTTTTCAACTTTTTTTGGAATGACTATGACCAATAGTCTAGATGTAAAAAAAAGCAGAAAAAAGAAGGGGGGGATGGTGGAATTGTTTTTTTGGAAGCATACATAGCCTGATTAATATACTGTAGTCTATCAACCTAAAGCAAGTTTGGTTGTTATGTACATGTCAGGTATGCCGGTCATTGACCTTAACCAAGGCACCTTATAGAGGAGCTGCACCCTGTCCCTGGACTGCAATGACTATCACTGCCCCTAAATAGTTAGGGACAAATACAGGCGACAAATCTCCCACTGTGATCAGATTCATAGTCATGGAAGGTCACTTCTTTGATTTGATTTCTTTTGCTCAGGCTACTCCTAAGCCCACAGCCAGGTTAATCTTGAAAGGGCAATATTGTTGCCATTACTGTTAATGTGCCCTATTTGTTGGTACTCGCTGCTACCATACCACCATTTTAGTGCTGGATAGGGGCCCCGCCCGATACTAGTATCGGTGCAACACTAATACGTATATATATATATATATATCAATCTATGCAATCCATTCCTCATACATACACTTTTGCAGGAGGAGCGTCACAGAAAAGAGGAAGAGGAGGCCAAAAAGAAGGCAGATGATGATGCCAAGAAGAAGAAAGTGCTAACTGGCATGGGAGCCAACTTTGGAGGCTTCCTGACCAAGGTCAGTCACTTGTTTTCAGGCGGGTTGATGAGGAGAACAGGACAGAGCAGAGGGTGACGATGTGGGGTTCAACTCTGTTCCAGGCTGAGTCGAGGAAGAGCAAACGGCTGACAGGCAGGGAGATCAAAAGGAAGACACTGGCTGATAGACGGCAGCCTTTAGGCATCGATAATATGAGAGAGGATGGTTTAAGGTGAGTGGCGTTCTTTTTTTATTTTGGAGATAATGCTTGTCAAGCAGAGGCTAATCAGGAAACATGGTCATATTTTTGAACAAAAGTATAGGCACTGTTGTTAAAAACTATTAA
>NW_015151522.1:47024-48572 GCF_000732505.1 Cyprinodon variegatus
GCAAGCTGTAGGGGTTGTAAAAAAAAAGCGGAAATGCAGTGGAAACACAACAAGTGTATGTAAGCACATGAAAACCCAACACCAGCAAGAAAACATTGAGCTACAGAAACAGAGAGAAGAGACGAAACTTTGCTCATTGCCCCAATAAATAAATACATAAAGCCTAAATGTTAAAAAGTATTGGTATTGTATTGATATCAGCGATACTGACTCTGTATTTACTTAGTATTGTATCGATTAAAAATTCCTGGTATCGCCCACCTCTAGAGCTAATGCTACACAACCTAGCATATGTCATTTACCCAAAATGCAGTGTAGCACAAACAACCTGTTAAGATCCATGTAACATTTCTAAAATTTTGTTTTTTAGCAATTTAAATCTTTAACCCTTTAAAGCCCGATCCAAGAATAAAACAAAACAGAAAATTACTTTTTTTTTGGTTTGAATTCTTTATTTGCCCTTTTAACAAAATATGTAAAAAGAAAAAACAGAAAAATACATTTTTGATATTAATAATTTATTACTATGTGATAAGTCAAGATTATTTTTTGTGTAGTCTTCTGCCCTCTGTTATCAGGTATATCTGATTGTGTACAATAGGATTTTGAGCAAAGTTTTTACCATTAAATTATGCAAAAGGTGTCAGATGCAAAACATTTCAGAAACCGTATGTATCAAATACGATACATTTGGCATTATAGGGTTAAAAACTTACAGTTGTTTCACAGCATCATGTTTAAATTGAAAATATATATGTTTTTAAATAAAGTCTAATGTCAAGGTTAATTGTGCATTCCTTTAAAGCTTTACTCTAGAGCCACTTACCCTGCTGAATCGCTATAAAACAAAATGTAACCATAAAAACGACAACATTTACAGTCTGGTAATAAAAACGGTGTATTTATTCGTAGGAACCGGGCGCAGGAGATGTGGAACTGGATCTACCAGCTGGAATCTGAGAAATTTGATTACATGGAGCAAATGAAGCACCAAAAATATGAGGTGAGTTGTTAAAACCTAATACTGCTTTTAACTACCTCATAAAGTATTAAAATGAGTTTGATAGTTTAAACAATAAATGTACAGGTTTTTCTCTAGGTTAGACTTAAATATTTACTTACACAGTAGGATTAACTGTACAAGACATTACATGATTATTTTAAACACATCTAACCATGCATGACCCAAAGAATACAGGAGATGCCATGCCATTATAAACAGTGACTAATCCCATATTAAACCTAATTCATTATCATAAGTTTAACTCTTTACTTTTAAAGTTTAAAACAAAACAATGAGACAATGGGGTTTTAGATTCTTCCATCTCATTAGAATAAATAAAATGTTGGTCATGTCTTTCAAGTTTTCAGAAACCGATATCCAATATTGGTTGATATCCGATATATATCGGCCAGAATATATATATATATATATATAAAAAAAGGTACATGGACATAGTACAGGGGCTATGCACCGTCCAGCAATTGTCCATCTTAATTCTCATAATAACCAAACATATGATTCAAGAAAAAGAAACAGAAAATAGA
>NW_015151522.1:50386-51321 GCF_000732505.1 Cyprinodon variegatus
TAAGGCGCAGGATGCGTTGCACAAGAAGCAGGTCCTGGAGTTGGAAACATTTGACTTTTGCTGCTCGACGCCCCACATCAGCCAATCAGAGAAGCTGATCTCGGAACTAGCAGGGAGAGAGACACAGCACTGCTGATGCAGATCACTTCGATCACTCCCCTGAAACAGTCTATTAACGCCTAATTTAACTTAAAATGTCAAAAACTGATGGCAAAATATCTTTGCTTTTATTATTCTGGTGGCTGCAGTTTGAATTGTGTACATGAAAAACGCTAAAAATCTACTTCCAGCCGCCACAAACAGTAGCGGAAAACCCCCAAGTGACAATGTCGGACTCCGTCATTTTCTCTGGTCCTCTCCCAGATCTGACCAGTGATGACATTTTGCTGCATGTTGTCATTCAACCGCTGGTTGTCGAGGTGGTGTCTACACTAGATCTATGTTTGCTTTTATTACTCTGGTGGCTGCAGTTTGGATTGCGTACATGAAAAAAGCTAAAAATCTACTTCCAAAACCCCCAAGAGGTGACCAGGCCAGAGGCCGCTGCTGAAGGGGATTTCCAGTGACAGCGCACCGCCGGTGTACGGTGGTTTAGTTCTGATCTGCTCGGACCAATCTCAACACGGTTTCAAAAGCGTAGTGTAAAAGAGGCTAATGTTAAAGTGATGTAGCCGCTTCCTGACCTAGGACAGAGGGGAAAATTTAGGTTCTGTATTTTCCCGTCTACCTGAGCACAGCCAGCCTTATGTTAAGCAGCTTGATAAACCTCAAAGATGCCGCATCAGCAGAATAACCGTTGAGAAGGAATGGCAGGTGGGGGTAATTACCTGGTACTGCAGTGGATAATCAGACTTAAGTAATAATCGGAAGGCCTAACAGGGAAAGCTTTTATTAAAAATAAATCTGTATTTCTTTGCTAACATTTAAAAACACAC
>NW_015151522.1:52368-54186 GCF_000732505.1 Cyprinodon variegatus
TTAAAGCTTTCTCTCTCTGGTTCTTTTGCTTTGAAGAGATGACTCTTTAAATAACACTTCATAATGTATAAGTATTAAATAGACATGGGGATGAGAACAGATTTTGACAGAAATTGTAACCTTACTCATATCGGAGAAGTTGCTTAGTGTTACATAAGGCAGCTGCTTACCAACAGGGCTCACATCTCATGAAGTGGCCATGAATCACAGTTAAAGAAGCAATTTATACAACTCCAGTCTGCCACATCATCACATCAGTACATCATACACTTCTGCAGATCAGGAGACATCCATGGCTCCAGGCTTATCAAATTATTTCATTTTTGTTCTTAGATCAAGGACATCAATCTCATTCCATCCCCAAATCTTTGCCAAGTACATAATGAAGATGACATTTTGTCCTGACAACGAAACCATCCCAATTAGATGAACTACTTTAGAAAACATTAGCTCTGACACACAACAGGCAGGAACTATGAGGGTATAACAGACTCAGAAATCATCAATAATACTAATCCTAACAGAGTTAGTCCAGGGCCCCCCCTGTACCCTGGGCATGCATGCTTTGACGATTCACATGTTTGATTGTTCCCACTATCCAAACTAATTGAGATTTTATTCAGCTTTAATAATATTCTGTCATTGTGATGCATATATTCCTTTCCATCCCACAGATTACTGTGTTACTGAACAGAATTCAACATGCTCAGAAATTGTGAGTTGATACAAAATCTAATATTGTTTGTATTTCAGCTCTTGCTCATGAACCCCTTTTAATGCTCATCCACCTTTTTTTCCCCCTCAGTAAAAAAGTTCATGGTAAAGGAAAGGTGGGTGGTCGCTGGAAGTAAGGCCCGAAAAACAAAAACAAATATATAAAGATACCACAGGATAATGAAAGAAAAAAAAAACGTATTTCCATCGGAGTCTTCCTTTGTCCCATTGGTTTCTGTGGATAGGATATTGTATCTGGATGTTGACTTTCTGAAATAAAGAAAATAAACTACATTTGAATGGTGTCTTTGTAAACCCCCTATGATAAAGCTCTGGTTTTACACATGTCTAGACTTCTAAAGTAAAAACACAGCACAATGGAGAATAACAGGCACTTCTAGACTTTTTATTTCCTTCCTTTGCCATGACAGATCATGTTTTCTGCTTGGGGGCATCTTTTCATGCTCCTGCTCACATTGAACTCAAGGTTGACTCAGAGCTGAGTTAGCTGATTGATATAATCCATTCTGAAAGAAACCTTTTGTAATACAGTGTCTTGTGAAAGTATTCGGCTCTCTTTAACTTTTTGACCTTTTGCCACATTTCAGGCTTCAAACATGAAGATATAAAATTGTACTTCTTTGTGAAGAATCAAAAACAAGTCTATGCAGCTTCTCTGTTACTCACTCTTTACTCCATCCAGACAGTGTCTTGCCCAAGACCAAAATCAAATAAACTAGTAAAGATTCCCAAAGAAGTAAATCATGATAATCTAATCAAAACTCAATTTGGGTAAAAAGTTGAAATGATTGAATGTGATTTATTTAACATAAGATCTCTTTCTTCATAAACTATTAGTTAATGACTACTCTTGTGATAGTCACTTTGATTTATGTTGTCTTACAGTAACTTGGCTAGAGCAAGAGGATTATGTGGGCTTAAATTAGGCAACTCCTTCTAGTCATTTAAATTTTCACATCCCCAAATTCTTGGCAAGGAGCAACATCCAGTAGCAACAATCTTTCAGTCTGACTTACTGATTACTCGAAAGGCGGTTAATACTTACAACTCTTTTGAACATTTAACCCTTAGTTTCCCTTAACC
>NW_015151522.1:55991-56977 GCF_000732505.1 Cyprinodon variegatus
TTTGTGAGTAAGGGCAAATTCTTCAGCCAGGACAGCTGCCTCTTGTAAGGTTGAGGCTTTCTGTTCTGGAAGGCAGTTTTTGTACTCTTCCAACAATATCAACTCACGCTTTGAAGAAAAATCAGTAACTTTAGTTGCCTGGCACCATCTGTCAAATAACATTCCCTTCTCCCTTGCAAATTCAACAAATGTTTGTGCACTTGATTTTCTTAAGGATCTGAAACGCTGCCTGTATGCCTCAGGCACCAGCTCATATGCCCAGAGTATGGCAGCTTTAACTTTGTCATACACAAGACTGTCTTCAATTGTTAGTGCTGCACATACTTCCTGTGCCTTACCACTGAGTTTGCACTGCAACAAAAGGGACCAAACTTCTGTGGGCCAATGAAGGGCAACAGCAATACGTTCAAACGCATTAAAATATGCCTCCACCTCCGTCTCCCGGAATGGTGGGACCAGGGCAATATTATAATATGCTAATGTCAAATGTGAAAGGTGATGAAGGGGAGGAAGGTTTATCTGGGGAAATAACGCTGTCATCTTCATCCCCACCAGAATCCGTAGTGAGTACAGTGGTCAGTTTATGAGACTGTAACTCCAGCTGACGCATTTTGATGTCAGTTTCAGCTTCAATTCTTCTGCACTTAAGCTGGAACTCAAATTCATCCTTCCGTTCCCTTTCCTTAGCTTCAAGTTCTAGCCACACCAGACGTACCTTTAGACGTGCCTCAACACTAGGATTTGGGGACTCCATAGAGAAAGGCTCAAACCGTGGGAGAGAGGCTGGTGGTTTTTCCTACTCTGGCTTGGCAGAAACAGGAGGTGTCTTCACTCCCTACTCAGCACAAACCTCTAACTGATCAGCAGTTTCAGGAGAGCTGGCCTCCTCCTTATCCAATCTCACTGGGAGTAGGCCCACTCCTTTCTCAACCAAGCCACTGAAGACAAGAGATTTCAGTTCATGTTTAAGCAAAGACTTAGAGACA
>NW_015151522.1:57660-59648 GCF_000732505.1 Cyprinodon variegatus
TCCTAGAGGTCAGTGCCAGTAACAATGTCCCCACCAACTTTGGACATGGATGGGACAGTTCGCACCAATAATTTCTGCTTTTTCCCCCTTTCCGCTGATTAGCCAACAGTAACTGGGGTTGGGTGCAGCTAACTGTTTTCAGAGCGATTTTAGTCCGTATTTTTTCCTCGCTCTCCCACCTTTCTCGAGTCCCACCTCTTGGTGAATGTAAACAGGCGACCTCTCGGCTGGATTTTCAGTGAGAAAATGAACTTTCCCAGGCAGAGTGAAGTTGAGGCATCAGCAGGTTTATTTGGCTCCACAGCATTTAGTTTCCATCAAACACACACTCTCTGGCTTAAATAGACACAGCTGAAGGACTAAACCATTTACATAAAAATTAACTCCTCACTTCCATCTACCAACACACATTTAAATCAAATATCTACAAACACACACTTAAGGTTATCTTTTTATAAACATTTTCTGATTTAACTTACACCCAAACACTATAGAAATCCCACAAACTATGTGCACAACTCCCCCTATGTTTTCCATGGTCTCTCCCAGAACCTTTAAATTGTGTCTGAACCCCTGGGGATGCATTTGTCCAAACACCCTGGAGAGGACACAGAAAAGACAGGTAAGTCACTTTCTCAGCACCACAACACTTCCCTTGCACTTACTTCTAACAGACTTTACACTAACATTTGCTGAAGTTTCTAAACAGTAATCCTTGCTTACTCTAAACATCAATTCTCTTTTCCACAGACAACCACCCCAATTGCTACTGGAGGGCAGCTGTGGAGAGCCTGGAACAAAAGGCTACATGCTAACTATTAAAATACCCAATAAATATTCAATAAATATTTTAAAAACCTTGTGTGCCAACTGTTCTTTATGTGCAAATCTATGTGTAAAGTGCAGCGCTAAATAAAGTGTCCTAGTGCTAAGCAAGCTGATTTTTAATAAAGTGCAAAGGCCCCTTTAAAATGCTACAAGCTATTTACACAAAAAGCTATATGCATAATAGTCCCAGTAATGAAGACCTCTTCATTACAGTGAAATATCATCAGATCTGTGGCTTTGGGACATAAGATTATTTAGGGTCACTATTCACTGTACAGAGTCGCGAAGAGAAGAGATACCCAATATGGCATAGAGGTATTAACATAAATTTGCAGCAGCACTCAGTGAATTTTAACCAGCAGCTACTCCGATATATGTTTAAGTAAGTTGGGAGACGGGTTGGCTAAAAAAATTAGAGATGCCGTTGGTTACATACTGAGCTTTTTCAGCTAAAAATGGCAACAGAGTGTACATTTATATAAGTTTAAAAAAGCTGGGCTTCTCATAAGAAAATTACTCACAGCTATAGGTTAAAATGAACACATATCTTTTGTTTTCTCATTGAACAGAGAATCAGCCTGAAGAGCTTCTAGGGATCCTGAAAATGATTTTCTCCGGCATCATTATAGTGGTAGACATGTTCATAAATCTGTTTTTAAGCAGAGTAGAGACATCATTAGGGACAGCTGCAGATTTAAAGGGGGAAAAGATTTACTGGGATATGCAACATGGAATAAAATATATCTCCAAGTTTACAAGAAAAAATACACTTTGCTATAATAAAATTCAACACATCTTTTTGTCTTTTGTTGTTGAACAAGACTCAGAAATAGCTGCCAGCCAACCCAGAGACGTCCAGACTCACAGGACAAAGACTTAAAATTAGAATATAACAAAGCTGCAAGAATTACAGCACAAATATCAGTGTATAAATGATTTTTGAAATATAAGATTCAATACATAGACTTTGGGTCTCAGCAATATGTGGGACAAATTCCTAAATTTTATTTTGCTGCTTGAGAATTCAATTCAGTTTATTTATATAGCACCAATTCACAACACGTCATCTCAAGGCTCTTTACAGTTCAACCAGATCATACAGTCAAATTGATACAAAGTTTTCTATCTAAGGAAAACCAGTTGATTGCATTGACTCATTG
>NW_015151522.1:61488-69077 GCF_000732505.1 Cyprinodon variegatus
CGATCATTTGATTTCATCCTGGACACGACAGAAAATGGGCTAAAAGTGTTAAAAACCGGAATTTTCCTTTAACAGGACTAGTCTGATCCAGCCTTTAACAGCTGCACAAATAGCTGACTGCTGGAAGAGCTCTAGTCAGGCTCCATCTATTTTGCCCAAGCTGTGAGAAGGACATCAGTGGTTTAAAACAACTAACAGCCTGAAATCCATACAACATTAAGGTCATTTAAAGAGCATCTCGATTTTTTATGCTGAGGAGACATTTTCTGCCACTGGGTTCATGTTGAAGCAAAACTATACTCTGCTAAAGTTCCTTTTGGTTTACATTACAAAAATGGTATTTCACATGTTTGGCACAAGCTAAGAGGTTAATTAAGGCTGCAACCAGCAGCTGCGATACATTGCGACATTAGAAAAACACAAGGGTGTTTTCATAGTTTTTTTTAGGAATGTAGATGTGCCAAGATGTGATGGGAATTAATTAAACATTTTCCTGACAGTTTTCTGAGGAAGCTGCACACCTGATACTGACATGACTGCACACCTGATACTGACATGTTATCTTGGTACCACTGACATACCTGAAGATCGTTTCATTTGTTTTTCTGCTAAATTAAGTTGCTTCTTGGCTTTTGGTTTGGATCTATTTTCCAGTAGATAAGAGGCAAAGAGTTAGAATAAATATTGAGCTTCATTTATTAAAGTGGGATGGAACCTGGTGTGCTTCCAGTGGAAAAACTGGGGCTTGCGTGTATTCTTATGACTTGAAAATGTTCTTATAATTTCTATCTATTTCTTGTGCATTTCAACCTTGGTCAATTAAATTGGTGATGCTATTTAAGAGGATGTAGATCCTACAGTTTTTTGGAATTATTTTTCAGGGCCATAAACACCCTATAGACAATTATACACTACATGAGAGAATGTCGTTGGACCTAAGAACGGTATGATTTGATTATTTTTTTCTCATTTTAAAATTGAATAGCCTTTGGAGACAAAGTTATAATCTCTTGAATTTTACTTTCACTGTTGAATTTGAATGGTTCACATCTGCTCCTGAATGTTATTCTGTGTCTTTACTATCCATTTTGTGGTCTTGATGTCATGGTCCCTATATCTCAAACTGAGGTGCCAGTGTCAAGCAGGACTGCAATAAAATGGACTTGCCCAAAAGATGATGTCATAAGGATGAAATCATCTCTCATGTTTCATTTTTCATCCTTATCCAAAATGCAGCAGCAAGAGTTCTGATAAAATGAAAAAGACAGATCATATTCTCCTATCTCAGCTTGTTTTCACTGGCTTACCCTTAGATGCTGAGTCTAATTTAAAATAATAAACAAACTCCATCTTATTTCACAGATCTGAAGGGATTTCGGGGTTATTTATGTTCCTAACACAGAACTTTGCTCTAAATCTGTAGGTTTTCTAGTGGTTTCTTAAAATAAAATGGGAGACAGAACATTTAGTTATCAGGCTCCTCTCCTGTGGAACCAACTACCAGTTTTAATCCGTGAGACAGACACCCTGTCTACTTATAAGATTAGCTTTGAAACTACACTTATAGGTAAAGATGCTAAATTTATCCTGAGCTATCTCTATAGTTATGATGCTGCAGGCTTACACTGCTGGAGGACATAGGAAACACTTTTCATCCTTCTACCTCATTTTCACTTCTTTGATCCTTCAAAATTTGTTAGTTTGACCCTTGACTTTATGTGTTTTCAACTTAATAAATCCTGGGCAGAGTCAACTATGCAACTAGTTTGCTGTTACCTTTTCTAAAATATCAAATATTTATAGATCAGGGCCTCTATTCTTCTTTTGTGTGTCTGCTTCTGTCTCCTTGAGTTGAGCCCCCATCTGGCCTCTCTGCTGGAGATTTCCTACTGTTTGAAGGGAGTTCTTCCTCTCCACTGTCAACAACAATATCCAAGCGAATATCTAATATAAGTCAATGACTGGAATCAGCTGTTATTGATTGATTGACTGTTGATCTCACAGTGGAGAAATGTACACATTATATTAGCTCAAACAGTCAAAGAAGAAGAATATGCCAGAGGTGTTTACATGGGTATTTACATAGATGGATATTTATATTATAGTATTGCACTTCGTGTCAAATATAGAGAAACAGGTTATTGCACAGGGTGTCAAATAATAATTGCACATTATACATTGCACAAGTTATTGCCAATGTAGTGTCACATTGTAAATTCTGGTTATAGCAGGGGTTAATGACCTGCATAAGCAATCCTTTTTACGACGAGGGTGTAAAAGTATTACACTAAAGGAGCTGATCAGCCCCTCTACAGTCTGGTGCAGAGGGTGGAAGGTGTTGTCCATGATGGATGGAAGCTTGGACAACACCCTCCTGTTACATATGTTAACATATTTTTAACAGACTTCGACATCCAATTCTGTCTCAACAATGCAACCTGCAATTGCTAGGTGTTAAAAAGGGACTCTTTAAATCCGTGGGTTTTTTTTTCGTTATCTTATGCAGGTCAGTTAGTTATATGTCAGCCTGAACACCTAAATTAGACCAATCATGTATTACATCTGTCAATCACATTTTTTCGGTCATAGCATCTTGATTGATATGTCGCAGCTAATATACGCAAAAGTTCAAATAAGAAATCAGAATCATTTCCTTTCCCACTGAGTTCCGTCCCAGTGTTCACGGGATGGACGTCTGTGTCTTCATCAGGCGTAGAGCTAACAGAACTGGCAGCGTTGCGAGGCAAGGGCTCAAACATGTACGGCTGTAAGCCTTCTAGACCAAACCAAGCTTCTGCCGCCCTGGCGTCCTCTTCCACAACATCTTCGTCCCCGCTTTCCTTCTCTACTTAAAAAATTATGATGGAGAAGACTCATCCATGACCTCCAACAGAAAACTCTCCTCCTCTTGCATGTTTCCTCTGTCCATAGCGTTCCTTGACAGTGTCGTTTCTAAGTCACCAACTTAGTGCTACTTGGTCCCAATGTAATTTCCCATTGGGAACCTACTAGCGGTAACTGGTTAGCAAGATGCTTCTAACAAACCGGCCGGAAACAAGCATGCTTGCAAACCTTCCACCACAACAATCACAGCCACTTCCTTACGACTTTGACATCAATAAATCAAAGCAGGTCCAACTGATCAAGTCTTTAGTCAAGTATAAAGTTCCTATTTTAGTCTAGTTTAGTCTTGAGAATTTAGTTATATTTCAGGTCTCATAAACTGCTTATGAATTAAGCTTGAGCAAAAATTCACACTGCAAGACTTAATTGAAAGCCTGTCAGCCCTGTGCCACACCTTTTGCCACACCTTTGGTGGCCAAATATCCTCCAGCCCTATTCTTTTAAAATACTTTTTTGTCCCTTGGCTTGGACTGATCAGTCAAGCTTTAACCCTCCTTCACCTCATATCCATCATCATCCGTGTTTTTATCTGGCTTCCTTTCTCCTTTAGTCTCCATTCCAACTTCCAACGTGCTTGGACTAAAAACAATCACATTTATTGCAATGAAACAATGTAAAACTTTTTCCCTACACAAGCAGTGAGACACATATCTTGCAAAAGGTGAAAATCCAGTGATCATATGATCAGCTCTGATTAATTACACTGTCTTTATTCAAACAAGGCAACAAAAATATTCAGACACTTTGAACTCCAGGCCAGATTTTGGTTCCGTCCAAGACAAATGTCACTGAATAGACTGAAGAAAGACGCATAAGCCTCTGCAGACTGTCTGGCGAGCAGTTGGGGAATGATTCAAGCTGGTCTGTGAGAGAGTGATGGTTCGTTTAAGACATCAAAGGAAATAATAATCTCCTTAAAAATCCATAACTTTTATGCAGACATGTGGCAAGGAAAATGAAAGGTTAATTTCTTCCATGGGTTTTATGCTCTCCTTAAAGCAAATTTGTTTCCACAACTTTATCTATAACAAACAGGCCAAATCTGACAATTCAATTTCAAATCAGTTTATTTACATAGCTGCAAATCACAACACCTGTCATGTCAAGGTACTTTACAGAGTCAATACAACCAGATCATACTGTCAGATTGGTTCAAAGTTTTCTATTGAAAACCAGTTGATTGCATCGACTTATTGACCCAAAGGCAATCCCTCACACTAAGCATGCTTGTAGCAACAGTGGAGAGGAAGCTACCTTTTAACTGGAAATACCTTCTAGTAAAACCAGGCTCAGGTTAAGGGGCCATCTGCTGAGGCCGACTGGGATTGAAGGAGACAGCGGCAGATATAGAAAAAGAAGCAGAGATACAAAACATAACTCTCACCAGCTCCACAGGCGACCCCATCCAGGAAAAACACAGCCAGGCAGACAAGCTCAGAGCCAGCTCCCATGTCAGAGCATGAAAGAGTATAAACAGTTAGTCACAGTAGGAGAACCAGAAACAGTGATATATTCAACTGATGTGTGGCTGCTGTTTGCTGCACCTGGCTCACTGGAAACTCTGCAGGAGTAGAGGCTCAGGTTAGTGACTTCACAACTCAAACAATGGATAATAATGAGCTTGAAAGCCACCAACCAAAGGCAAAGTTCAGTCTGTGCCCAGGAAAAGGAGTGTAGTCCAAAGGTGTGAAACTCCATTGCTTTTTACTGAGCCAGAACCAGAAATCCAGAAAAGAAGAGGAGCAGCGTCCTTCAGTAGCCAGAGCACACCTAGGTACCCAAAGATCCAGGAGGCTAAATCCAAGGTGTGGTCAGAAGACAGGTCCAAGGTTGGCAGCAGGTGGAATCCCGGTAACAGCCAGAAACACAGAACAGGTAAACAGAGCACACAGGGGCGGTCGAAACTCCGAAGTCCATGAGCAGAAACAGATAAGCAACAGGCAGAAATAAACATCTTGCTTAGAAGCTAGAATAATCTGGTACCAAAGACTAGGATCCGGAGTGGTGTTAATTTTGTCTGTTTTTTTTTTTATTTAGTCTTAGTCTTAGTCACAATAAAAAAAATATATTTTAGTCTTAGTCATATTGTAGTTGTTTTAGTCAACATTGTAAATAATAAAACTTTGCCAAACACTGCTTCTCTTTTTCTCTGTTTTATTTATACACTACTCAACAACACTTTGTAATCAGAGTATAGCATCAAGGTAATTAAACTTCTGGGATATTGATTCCAAGCTAGGTGCTTCGAGCCAGTCTGGTTTTTCCTGCTGCCCCGGATCTCATGAAGGTTGCAGCTGCTCTGACCACCCTCAAGCCCATGCCCAACTGGTCACTGGGACCCCTGCCACCTAGTCCAACTATCAGTGCTGAGTTTGCTCCATCCTCCCACAGTTAGGATGCCGCATCCGGTGGTAAGCTCACGTTCCACAGTGTGGTTTTTGCCTAATCGCCTTTCCTGTCTAATCACCTACCTTCCCTTTCAGAAGTCGAATGGATCCCGGTGCTGTTGCTCCCTCGTCGTCTCCTTTTCTTCCATTTTCTCTGGTTATATCCAATGAACAGTTAACTGATCCCTGTTGCCGAGTGTGGTCTGCATGTGGGCTAAATAATCCGCCGAACATCTACTTCAGTGTCTGGAAGTTGGAGGGGATTTCGCTGGGAGTTGGAGGGAAGTGGGCTGCCATTACGCTGATGTTTGACAGGGAAGGGACATTTTGAATGGCTGCTACTGTATCGGTGGTCAGAGGACAGGCAGGAGATCAGAACCGAGCAGACAATCCAGAGGGCGAAGCCGATCGGTAGTCAGAGCCTCTTGGACACAGATCCTATACTGAGTTGGGTCACCGGACGAGGGCAGGCAGGCTCAATTGTCAGGAAATGGTTCCGGCCAGTACACAAGCAGACATAGATCACTCAGGTGTCAGATTACAGTTCAGACAAACAAATCAGAAGGGAACAAGCAGGCTCAGAGGTCGAGAGGTAGAACAAATCAGAGTCAGGTATTTGGAACCCGGTAATGCTAGAATCAATCTCACCAAAGGCTTGAAATAATCTAGCACTGATAACTGCTCTGAATGCTAATTATATAGTAATTAATGCAGGTGGATAAGATGAGTCGGTAAAAAGAACTGGGCGAAGCTAAGCAGATGTGTAAAATTAGTAATCAGACTAGGCATCGCTGCTGATATCATGATATTTTCATGATACATTCACATTTTCAATATTGTCACATAACCACCAAAGAGGGATTTTAACAAAAACACAATAGTTTGTTCTAGGAATGTAAATGTGAGAAAATGTGATGGGATAAATAAAATATTCAATGATAGCAATCAGTTTTCTGAAGAAACAAAAAGACTTCGTATCTGATTTTGATATATTACCTTAGACCAGGGGTCTTCAATGTTTTCCAGGCCAAGGACCCCCAAACTGATGGTGAGATGGAGCGGACCCCCTAATTATATATATTGCATGAAATTGTGTTATATCAAACTGGTCCTATAGTCACTCTATTACAGATGGAGTCATGTAACGAAAGTAATTTGGGATTATTAAAGTATTTCTGATGTGGATTCCTCGTTGACGGGACAGGTGTTGTGTTTACTACAGTGTGTGGAATTCTTCTTAATGTGTGTTAAATTCATGTTAATGTGTATTTAAAGACATTTCAAAAAAGTCTAATCAACCAAAACTTTCGCAACCCCAATGCAGTACCTCCGTGGACCCCCTACGGGTTGCAGACCCCCTGTTGAAGACCTCCACCTTAGACCTACTGACATAAGTGAAAATCTTTCATTTTACTTTTCTTCAAAATGAAATTGCTTCCCATGACTTGCTTATACTTTGTAATTTCCAAAATATATGATGAAGTTTTGTTGAGTGATTTAAAGCTGTGGTACAGCTTATAGGTTCGTTAGGTTGCCAGTTTTTGGAAGTCACGTTTTTTCTGCTTGAAGTTATTTTAGGAATGTAAGACGGTTGTATCTTGTTTCATGTTTTTTTTTTTCCGAACAAAAGACAACTTAGACATAGCATGTCAACTGGCAATTCCTAGATTTCCCCCTAAAGGTGCAATGCTTGCTTAGTGTCACTGATGCATATCAGTTTCAACTCCAAGGGTTATCACAGGGTTCATTGAGTAACCATGCCAAAACATTCCTTTCATTCTAAAAAAGCTATTCAGAAATGTAAAGTGAACAATAAGATGCAATGATAAGATTTTATATATACATGTTTCTTTTTTATTTAAGAAATCTGTTTAGTTTTATGAAACATAAATAAAACCCCTTTATTATTATTTATTACAGCCAAAAAAAGATGAAAAAATATTAAACCCTTTCAGTTGAACTGGAGGATGCTGAAACTGATAAGAACATAGAAATAGCAAGAAGTGATGAAGATTAGAACCAGACGAACACGGCGAGTTGGCTGAACATGCTGGTGTTTACTCCAGGTTCCAGCTGAAGCTGTTTATCATTAGCATCGAAATATTTTCTCACATTGATAAGAACGATGTCATACAAAGACAGAAATATGTGTCATGGTCCCTTCACTGGTAATCAGAGATGGCAAAAGTACAGTACTCACTTTCTGTACTTGAGTAACAGTACAGATACTTGTGTTAAAAAATACTCTGGTAAAAGTGGAAGTACTGATTAAACTTCTTTACTCAAGTAAAAGTAACA
>NW_015151522.1:69267-72319 GCF_000732505.1 Cyprinodon variegatus
GAAGGACAAATACTTTGTTACTGTACTCAAGTAGATTTTTCTGATATTTTTACTTTACTTTACTACTTATTTTTTTTTCAACTTTTTACTTCTTCTCCTGATATTTGTGTAAAAATGTAAGGAGTAGAAGTAAAAAGTCGCCATAAAAATAAGTAGTAAAGTAAAGTAAAAATATCAGAAAAATCTACTTGAGTACAGTAACAAAGTATTTGTACTTCGTTACTTCCCATCTCTGCTGGTAATGATGCTAGCTCTAGCTAATATTAGTAAAAAGTCTATCACAAATGGTTCACATTTGTTTGTTTCAACACATCCTATATCCCAGTCAAATGCAATATGATAGAAAACAAATCTGGTAATGTTAGCGTTCCTGTGTTTACTGAGTAGAATCCAGTCCAGCAGGACCTAAACGTGTCAACAACCCAGCATGTGTTGCACAGGTGAAAACATGGTGACCTCCATGGGTGAAAAATATAATAAAGAACATACAGTTTTTGAAGTAAATTAGTTTTTTGTGCCCCAAACATTACTTTTAATAACTAGATAGAAAAATAACAGCATAATTCAAAGTTCAACTACTTATGGATCCCTTTAAAAACAAAAAAGGTTTGACTTTACAAGTTTTGTTCTCCTCAGGACTTTTAATAGCAAAGGATTCTCAACATCACCCCCCCTCTGCAGAAGCTCTACATATTATCCTAAATTAACAGAACTCAATGCTGCGTTTTAGAGAAGGAAGGATGCATTAGGAAGGATGTAGCAGTCTAGTCATTGTATCACACTGCAAAAACAATCTAGAAATAAGTCGAAACCTCCTAAATTAAGTTTATTTACCCTTAACTTGAATAGGTAAAGGAAATAGTTTGCCAATGGAATGAGTATTTTTACTCTTAAAATAAGATAATTAGATAAAATGCACTTGAAATAAGACAATTCAATTGTGTTTCTTATTTTAAATGTAAATTGTCTCGTTCCATTGGCAAAATATCTCTTTTACCTCCTCAATCCAAGAACAAATGCACTTGTTTTAAGAAAAAAATGACTTATATAGATTTGTATTTTTTCCAGTGCAAGTCTTTGTTGCTTCTGCGTTTTCCTTCTTCATGTTTGTCCGCTTTGAATTTTTTTGTTTCTTCATTGTAGCGAATAACTCCAAATTAAATTAGAATGTGTTGCAACAGTAAAAACCTCCAAAGGGTCATCAGGTTTTACTGGTCATCATCTCATACAGCTGGTGGCGGACAGAAGGTGGACATTAGAGATTCACTTGGGTTTTAAATGAACCTATACTACAGGGAGACCCAAAAATGATTTCATCTCATATTTTAAAAAGTCCATCCATTTTATTGCACAAGAGCGCAGTTATTTTGAACCCCATTTGCACCACTTGGAATACAAAAAAGACACATGGTTTCCATCATTTCAAGATATACAATTATATTTTTGAGATTAAGTCATAAATTTTACTTTCAAAGATATCATTCTAAGATAAAAGTCTTTGTTTTTATTTTGAAAGACATAGTTACATATGAGAAGATATTTATTTTAATTAGAATGTATCTATTTTGATTTCTTTAGTAATTAAAAAAGGAACAAGGCTGATTTTAAAGGTCTTTTCAGTAAATGCTTTTTGGCTCATCTATACTTTAAATTTACTGCATTTACTGTGTATATTTAAATTAGTCCTTTTCTAATTAAAAGATCAGCAGGCATTACCTCATCCCTCATGTCTCATTTGTAAAAAGAGTGGATTATTCTAGAATAAACACAGCACACTTCAGTCCAGTACCGTTGCTTTTTTTTTTCAAACCAGCGAGTCTACAGCTACAGTCAGAGTGAATGTTTTCACTGGAATGTTATTAGATTTTTGCCTGACCTGTTTCCGAAAACAAACCAATTCTTTCATGAGGCGGATGTTCTTGCATGTTTAGACCCATAGTTGTTTTAGAAATAGCTATAAAAAAAACATCCCTATTTGTTCCAAGCCTAAATGTGTTCAAATATTTTCTATAAGCTGTGAATATATACATTTCCCTTATTGGGTTGTAAAGATAAAATTGCATCCTTCATCATTACTCTGAAAACTACTTTAGTGGACTAGAATCTCTCTTGGCATCAGTGTTTATTTGAACTCTCCTGTACTGATTGTTGGTAATGATCTTTATCTCATAAACTGTGCAGAAAGCTGTGCAACACCCATCTCATGTGTTTGTGACATGATGGTGGTTTGATCCTATAGGGGGTTCATGTATGCTGGTAAGGAGTCAAACTTCCACTCATGCAAACTGACTGATGTAGAGATAATAATACTGCTGATAAATGATGGATGTGGTAAAATTTTTCCAACATAAATGTTAGCTTAAGTGTCAAAACATACATGTGATTTAAACTGAAGCAGAATCTGTTTTGTATAAACTTACCCATCTATTATGCTTTTAACAAAGATTTAAATTTGCCCTTCTGTCAAAAATATGCTACAGTATGGTAGAGTTTGCCCTCAGGTGGAAAGATAGTGACATTGCATCCTGATTTAAAAAGTAATCCAACTTTTGTTTCACAATTCAAGTGGAGTATTTCTTTCATCATTTCTGATATCAAAATAATTTTTTTAGCTTAAATTTCTGAATATTTTCCCTTTGATTGAAAGAGATGTTGCGTTAACAGTGGCAGTTATAGACCAAACTAACAAAGGGGGAGGGGTGGAAAGACCCAGTGTTTTGTTTTTATGCTTGTTTGTTTTTTTTAATGATGGCACAAGACAAAATAATAACAAACACACAAACAAAAAATACCAAAAGCATATTAAGAAGGCCAGAAGTGACCTTTGAACTATGATCCTTTTTTGTTGTTTTTTTTTTTTTAGCTATTTTCATAATTTCTTCTGACTTTGATCAGGTTTTTTACATCTTCCCTGGTTTATTTCCTTCTTCACATGTTTGGCTCACTGAAAGTGTTAAAGACTAAAAAGTCTACACCAGCGGTATGGTGGATAAAAAGTGCCAAAATTAAATAAATAAATACAGCATTAAATAAATAGTTAAATGTGTCAATA
>NW_015151522.1:72434-76122 GCF_000732505.1 Cyprinodon variegatus
TATATAAATGTGTCATTAATTTAATAAAATACGTCTTCATTTTATTTTTTCAGTGTGCATTTAATTATTTCATGGTCCTGTGTCACAGTGCATCGAAACCATTAAAAGAATCTGTCAAACTCACCCATCAAAGTTAGGGGGCGGTTATCTAACACCTGATTGGTCACCCTGCACATTAAGGCGAAGCAAATCCATTACAGAGACTTGATTTGCATTAACCCCGCCCCCTAACTTTGATGGGTGAGTTTGGCCACATTTAATTAATTATTGACACATTTAATTATTTATTTAATACTGTATTTATTTAATTTTGGCACTTTTTATCCTCCATACAGGGGAGGCTCAATAGTGTTGAATAAATCCAAATGTCATGTATTTCATAAAAAAATGTTGAAACATATAAAATGCATCACTATAATTGGTAAAAACAGCAGTTGTTAAGCTCTCTGATATAATAAACTCCAGACTGTTCTGACTGAATCATCACACTTCCCTCTCGACTCATGAGGAAAATCTCCTCGCTGCCTGAACGCTATCAGTCAAAAGTCCTTTGTTTATGTTTTCCAATCAGCATCGACCCTCTAATGCTACGTTCCCACCGCAAGCAGCAGAAGCAGCTAGTTTACATCCAAAGTCAATGGTTGACACACATCTTGGCACAGCAAAAGGTCCTTCAGCGCTGTTAGAGTGATAATTATAAAATTATTGTGTGGACATATGAAACATTGAAAGAAAGAAGATGCTACATTTCTATCCTGTGATTCAACCAGAAGGGTCATAAACTTTTATGACCTCCATCCAGTAGGTCATGAGGCAGAATCACACGGTTGTGTGACTTCCATCCAGCCAGATGGTCAATTCACATTATCTTATTACCTGCATCCTCTCAGATAATCATTACTGGGTCTTCTGTTTAAGGCCCGCCCTATGATGTTGTAAACTGTTAATAAAAGGCTTTGCTGTGAAAGGATCTGTGTGAGAAGGTGCTGGTTTCTGAGCCAGCAGCTTTTCTCCCCTCCTGCAGAGGCTGACATCAAAACCCTGTCTGTGTTTGATCATTTCCTCTTAATCTTTTAAACACATTTCTCTGGATTAAAACCCAACAAGCACCTTGTGAGCCTCTGAGCATCTGAAGCACAGGATGTGCTTCTGAAGCAGCAGCTGCTTGAGTTGGAAAAATTGAACTTTTGCTGCTGGATGCGCCACATCAACCAATCAGAGAAGCTGATCTGGTACCTGACAGGGGGACAGATGCGGCACTGATGATGCAGATCGCTATGATCACTCCTCTGAAACAGTTTCTTAACACATAAATTATCTTAAAATGTCAAAACCAGCCGGCAAATTATGTTCGATTTTATTATCCTATTTCTGCAGTTTGGATTACGTATGAGAAAAACGCTAACATCTACTTCCAGCCACTGGGAACAGTAGCGGGAAACCGCAAAGTGGCAATCAGGCCATAGGTTGCTGTTGAACGGGATTCCCAGTGACAGCGCATCGCCGGTGTACGGGGGTCTGAGCGGCTCTGACAGAGAAATAATAACAATATTTGCAGGGAGAATGGTAATCTGGATGAACTGACTGAACAGATGAGGTGTTCAGGTGGACTATCTCACTTAAAATATATATTAAAACTACTTTTTTACCCAAGGATGACAGCAAATTTAGCTGCCATTGTTACAGGCAAAGAAAGGATGGGGTAGCTCCGCCCAACGGGCAACAAACCCACTTTTCGACCGTGCAGCCACGGCAGCCAAGATGCTTCAGCCGTGCAACTGAACTAAACTGTCCAAGCATCAATAATGAAGCAGCATGCATGTTTTTGCTGCTCCTGTTGCGTGGGGTCTGAACGTAGATAAGAGGTTTAGCTTCACCGGAAGTGACGTATTTGGTTATCCAATCAGGGCTCTACTTTCTCACTGTTTACCTCAATAGACAGAGGTTCAAACCTCAGCAGGGATTCCTCATAGAGACTGAAAGGCCTCTGTCTCTACAGATCGCAGGGGAGATCAGGTCAGAGAGGGAAATAAACAGCTGATTAACGCACAACATACTCATAAAATCATAATTTTAGTGTAGATTTAATGCAGTTTAATGACTGCATTTAGTTTACAAGTTTGACAATGCATATTTTATCAATAATTTAACAAAAATTAAAGGGGAGGTTTTGCCTCCCTAGTTTTTAATGAGAAATTGCCTCTGTTCTGCACCAATAACCCTGTCTGTCTCTGGTTACAGTCACACAGGAAACAGTCAGATAGACCCATTAAAGTGGGCCTTTTAAGGATAAGTAGGGATCTGGGATTTGTTGCTTTGATGCTCTAGTTAATGATTCATAACTTAGGTTAAAGAACAGAATGCTGGTAAAGATTCTCAGTCATCCAGGTTATAGTCATTCCAAAAAGCTAATCGGGACACTGACTTTTAGCTTTCATGCATCTAAATGGAAAAGAAAGTATATACTGTGTTATATCTGGCTTGTGTAGGCATTTATCACTAAAAGACAGTTTGCAATAATCCTCCACTAATATTTTTTTTTCTCTCAATGTGTGCTCATAAAATTATTTAATCCCACAGCTGCAGCAGCGTAACCAGAGAAACAACTCTTCCAATGTAGAAAATTCACTGTGCAGATTGTGCACTGAAAGACATCATTTAGATAGATGTTTACTGGAGAGAAAGAGAGCAATCACAGCTCCACTTACAGTAAAACGCTGATACCCACTTCTTTTCCAGGACAGAGGAGCTGCTGTTTAGAGAGCAGAACTTGTCAGGATTACTCAGACATTCATGATTATTCAAAATACCATATTTTAGCATCATTTTAATGAGGAAATGGGTTTATAACCAGTGGTGGGAAGAGTAGAAAAAAATTGTAAAAGCAGCACTAACTCGATATATTTTTACAAAAGTAAAAGTTAAAAGCAGCCAAGCAAGAAATTACTAATGTAATATTTAAATAGTATTCTTTAAAAAGGCTACTCTATTACTAATTTATCATAGCATCTGATTAATATTTAAAGCTGATGAAATCACAGACAAAAATAAAATATTATGCTTAGTTAAACACACAATTATACCAAATGGAACATAACTACAAAATAAATGTAAGCAGAAGAAACTATTTACAAAATACATTATTTTTCAACATAAAATCTTTGAAACCAATATAATTATAGCAGTTGATGTATGCACAATATACATCCAAAAGTATTTCATCAACTGATTTTAAATATACAGTGTTTTGCAAAAGTACTAACCCCCCTTGAACTTTTCAAACTTTTGTCATATTTCAGGCTTCAAACATGAAGATATAACATTATTATTCTTTTTGAAGAACCAACAACAATTGGGACACAATCATGAAATGGAACCAACTGTAGGGTGACGTGGAGCACTGAGGCAGGATCAGGGTCAGGGAAGCCAGACTTAGGTCAAATCCAGAATTTAAACTTCTGAAAGTACTTTAAATATGAAATTATTACAAACTGTTCAATAAATGATAAGTGTTTTTAATTAAGAGTAATTCTCATTTGAATGTGCTTTACTGGAGGCATCCATGTTTGTCAAAGAACACTACTGCCACCTACTGGTTTGTGACGTCACGGTGCGGTATCGGCTCTTGATCAAGTCCCAGTGCTGTATCTGGTGTTTGTCACAACGCGCTATTATCCAAGTCATCTTG